>NC_092285.1:4807266-4939338 GCF_036320965.1 Panulirus ornatus
AAAGGGTAGTGAGTGGTGGGATGAAGAAGTAAGATCATCTGTGAAAGAGAAGAGAGAGGCATTTGGACGATTTTTGCAGGGAAATAATGCAAATGACTGGGAGATGTATAAAAGAAAGAGGCAGGAGGTCAAGAGAAAGGTGCAAGAGGTGGAAAAGAGGGCAAATGAGAGTTGGGGTGAGAGAGTATAATTTAATTTTAGAGAGAATAAAAAGATGTTTTGGAAGGAGGTAAATAAAGTGTGTAAGACAAGGGAACAAATGGGAACTTCAGTGAAGGGGGCTAATGAGGAGGTGATAACAAGTAGTGGTGATGTGAGAAGGAAATGGAGTGAGTATTTTGAAGGTTTGTTGAATATGCTTGATGATAGAGTGGCAGATATAGGGTGTTTTGGTCGAGTTGGTGTGCAAAGTGAGAGGGTTAGGGAAAATGATTTGGTAAACAAAAAGAGGTAGTAAAAGCTTTGCGGAAGATGAAAGCCAGTAAGGCAGCGGGCTTGGATGCTCTGTGGAAGGTATTAAGAATATATGGTGTGGGAGGCAAGTTGTTAGACGCACTGAAAACTTTTTATCGAAGGTATAAGGCAAGTGTACGTGTAGGAAGAGAGGAAAGTGATTGGCTCTCAGTGAATGTAGGTATGCGGCAGGGGTGTGTGATGTCTCCATGGTTGTTTAATTTGTTTATGGATGGGGTTGTTAGGGAGGCGAATGCAAGAGTTTTGGAAAGAGGGGCAAGTATGCACTCTGTTGTGGATAAGAGAGCTTGGGAAGTGAGTCAGTTGTTGTTCGCTGATGATACATCGCTGGTGGCTGATTCATGTGAGAAACTGCAGAAGCTAGTGCCTGAGTTTGGTAAAGTGTATGAAAGAAGAAAGTTCAGAGTAAATGTGAATAAGATTAAGGTTATTAGGTACAGTAGGGTTGAGGGTCAAGTAAATTGGGAGGTAAGTTTGAATGGAGAAAAACAGGAGGAAGTGAAGTGTTTTAGATATCTGGGAGTGGATTTGGCAGCGGATGGAACCATGGAAGCGGAAGTGAATCATAGGGTGGGGGAGGGGTCAAAAATTCTGGAAGCCTTGAAGAATGTGTAGAAGTCAAGAACATTATCTCGGAAAGCAAAAATGGGTATGTTTGAAGGAATAGTGGTTCCAACAATGTTGTATGGTTGCGAGGCGTGGGCTATGGATAGAGTTGTGCGCAGGAGGGTGGATGTGCTGGAAATGAGATGTTTGAGGACAATATGTGGTGTGAGGTGGTTTGATTGAGTAAGTAATAACAGGGTAAGAGAGATGCGTGGTAATAAAAAGAGTGTGGTTGAGAGAGCAGAAGAGGGTGTTTTGAGATGGTTTCGTCGCATGGAGAGTATGAGTGAGGAAAGATTGACCAACAGGATATATGTGTTAGAGGTGGAGGGAACGAGGAGAAGTGGGAGACCAAATTGGAGGTGGAAAGATGGAGTGAAAAAGATTTTGAGTGATCGGGGCTTGAACATGCAGGAGGGTGAAAGGCGTGCAAGGAATAGAGTGAATTGGAACGATGTGGTATACCGGGGTCGATGTGCTGTCAATGGATTGAACCAGCGCATGTGAAGCATCTGGGGTAAACCATGGAAAGTTCTGTGGGGCCTGGATGTGGAAAGGGAGCTGTGGTTTCGGTGCATTATTACATGACAGCTAAAGATTGAGTGTAAACGAATGGGGCCTTTGTTCTCTTCCTAGCGCTACCTTGTGCACATGAGGGGGAAGGGGGTTGTTATTTCATGTGTGGCAGGGTGGCGATGGGAATGAATAAATGCAGACAGTATGAATTATGTACATGTGTATATATGTATATGTCTGTGTGTGTATATAAAAGTATAAGGTGAGATGTATAGGTATGTATATTTGCGTGTGTGTACATGTATGTATATACATGTGAATGAAGGTGGGTTGGGCTATTCTTTCGTCTGTTTCCTTGCGCTACCTTGCTAACATTGGAGATAGCGACAAATTATAATGAATAAATATATATATATATTTTTTTTTTTTTGCTTTGTCGCTGTCTCCCGCATTTGCGAGGTAGCGCAAGGAAACAGACGAAAGAAATGGCCCAACCCACCCCCATACACATGTATATACATACGTCCACACACGCAAATATACACACCTACACAGCTTTCCATGGTTTACCCCAGACGCTTCACATGCCTTGATTCAATCCACTGACAGCACGTCAACCCCGGTATACCACATCGCTCCAATTCACTCTATTCCTTGCCCTCCTTTCACCCTCCTGCATGTTCAGGCCCCGATCACACAAAATCTTTTTCACTCCATCTTTCCACCTCCAATTTGGTCTCCCTCTTCTCCTCATTCCCTCCACCTCCGACACATATATCCTCTTGGTCAATCTTTCCTCACTCATTCTCTCCATGTGACCAAACCATTTCAAAACACCCTCTTCTGCTCTCTCAACCACGCTCTTTTTATTTCCACACATCTCTCTTACCCTTACGTTACTTACTCGATCAAACCACCTCACACCACACATTGTCCTCAAACATCTCATTTCCAGCACATCCATCCTCCTGCGCACAACTCTATCCATAGTCCACGCCTCGCAACCATACAACATTGTTGGAACCACTATTCCTTCAAACATACCCATTTTTGCTTTCCGAGATAATGTTCTCGACATCCACACATTCTTCAAGGCTCCCAGAATTTTCGCCCCCTCCCCCACCCTATGATCCACTTCCGCTTTCATGTTTCCATCCGCTGCCAGATCCACTCCCAGATATCTAAAACACTTCACTTCCTCCAGTTTTTCTCCATTCAAACTCACCTCCCAATTGACTTGACCCTCAACCCTACTGTACCTAATAACCTTGCTCTTATTCACATTTACTCTTAACTTTCTTCTTTCACACACTTTACCAAACTCAGTCACCAGCTTCTGCAGTTTCTCACATGAATCAGCCACCAGCGCTGTATCATCAGCGAACAACAACTGACTCACTTCCCAAGCTCTCTCATCCCCAACAGACTTCATCCTTGCCCCTCTTTCCAAAACTCTTGCATTCACCTCCCTAACAACCCCATCCATAAACAAATTAAACAACCATGGAGACATCACACACCCCTGCCGCAAACCTACATTCACTGAGAACCAATCACTTTCCTCTCTTTCTACACGTACCCATGCCTTACATCCTCGATAAAAACTTTTCACTGCTTCTAACAACTTGCCTCCCACACCATATATTCTTAATACCTTCCACAGAGCATCTCTATCAACTCTATCATATGCCTTCTCCAGATCCATAAATGCTACATACAAATCCATTTGCTTTTCTAAGTATTTCTCACATACATTCTTCAAAGCAAACACCTGATCCACACATCCTCTACCACTTCTGAAACCACACTGCTCTTCCCCAATCTGATGCTCTGTACATGCCTTCACCCTCTCAATCAATACCCTCCTATACAATTTGCCAGGAATACTCAACAAACTTATACCTCTGTAATTTGAGCACTCACTCTTATCCCCTTTGCCTTTGTACAATGGCACTATGCATGCATTCCGCCAATCCTCAGGCACCTCACCATGAGTCATACATACATTAAATAACCTTACCAACCAGTCAACAATACAGTCACCCCCTTTTTTAATAAATTCCACTGCAATACCATCCAAACCTGCTGCCTTGCCGGCTTTCATCTTCCGCAAAGCTTTTACTACCTCTTCTCTGTTTACCAAATCATTTTCCCTAACCCTCGCACTTTGCACACCACCTCGACCAAAACACCCTATATCTGCCACTCTATCATCAAACACATTCAACAAACCTTCAAAATACTCACTCCATCTCCTTCTCACATCACCACTACTTGTTATCACCTCCCCATTTGCGCCCTTCACTGAAGTTCCCATTTGCTCCCTTGTCTTACGCACTTTATTTACCTCCTTCCAGAACATCTTTTTATTCTCCCTAAAATTTAATGATACTCTCTCACCCCAACTCTCATTTGCCCTTTTTTTCACCTCTTGCACCTTTCTCTTGACCTCCTGTCTCTTTCTTTAATACATCTCCCACTCAATTGCATTTTTTCCCTGCAAAAATCGTCCAAATGCCTCTCTCTTCTCTTTCACTAATACTCTTACTTCTTCATCCCACCACTCACTACCCTTTCTAATCAACCCACCTCCCACTCTTCTCATGCCACAAGCATCTTTTGCGCAATCCATCACTGATTCCCTAAATACATCCCATTTCTCCCCCACTCCCCTTACTTCCATTGTTCTCACCTTTTTCCATTCTGTACTCAGTCTCTCCTGGTACTTCCTCACACAAGTCTCCTTCCCAAGCTCACTTACTCTCACCACCCTCTTCACCCCAACATTCACTCTTCTTTTCTGGAAACCCATACAAATCTTCACCTTAGCCTCCACAAGATAATGATCAGACATCCCTCCAGTTGCACTTCTCAGCACATTAACATCCAAAAGTCTCTCTTTCGCGCGCCTGTCAATTAACACGTAATCCAATAACGCTCTCTGGCCATCTCTCCTACTTACATAAGTATACTTATGTATATCTCGCTTTTTAAACCAGGTATTCCCAATCATCAGTCCTTTTTCAGCACATAAATCTACAAGCTCTTCACCATTTCCATTTACAAGACTGAACACCCCATGTATTCCAATTATTCCCTCAACTGCCACATTACTCACCTTTGCATTCAAATCACCCAACACTATAACCCGGTCTCGTGCATCAAAACCACTAACACACTCATTCAGCTGCTCCCAAAACACTTGCCTCTCATGATCTTTCTTCTCATGCCCAAATGCATATGCACCAATAATCACCTATCTCTCTCCATCAACTTTCAGTTTTACCTATATTAATCGAGAATTTACTTTCTTACATTCTATCACATACTTCCACAACTCCTGTTTCAGGAGTACTGCTACTCCTTCCCTTGCTCTTGTCCTCTCACTAACCCCTGACTTTACTCCCAAGACATTCCCAAACCACTCTTCCCCTTTACCCTTGAGCTTCGTTTCACTCAGAGCCAAAACATCCAGGTTCCTTTCCTCAAACATACTACCTATCTCTCCTTTTTTCACATCTTGGTTACATCCACACACATTTAGGCACCCCAATCTGAGCCTTCGAGGAGGATGAGCACTCCCCGCGTGACTCCTTCTTCTGTTTCCCATTTTAGAAAGTTAAAAAAATACAAGGAGGGGAGGATTTCTGGCCTCCCGCTCCCGTTCCCTCTAGTCGCTTTCTACGACACGCGAGGAATGCGTGGGAAGTATTCTTTCACCCCTATCCCCAGGGATAATATACATATATATATACACATACACACACATACACACACACACACGCACACATACACACACACATATATATATATATATATATATATATATATATATATATATATATATATATATATATATATATATATATATATATCATGGTTCTCAGTGAATGTGGGTTTGTGGCAGGGGTGTGTGATGTCTCCATGGTTGTTTAATTTGTTTATGGATGGGGTTGTTAGGGAGGTGAATGCAAGAGTTTTGGAAAGAGGGGCAAGTATGCAGTCTGTTGTGGATGAGAGAGCTTGGGAAGTGAGTCAGTTGTTGTTCGCTGATGATACAGCGCTGGTGGCTGATTCATGTGAGAAACTGCAGAAGCTGGTGACTGAGTTTGGTAAAGTGTGTGAAAGAAGAAAGTTGAGAGTTAATGTGAATAAGAGCAAGGTTATTATGTACAGCAGGGTTGAGGGTCAAGTCAATTATGAAGTAAGTTTGAATGGAGAAAAACAGGGGGAAGTGAAGTGTTTTAGATATCTGGGAGTGTATTTCGCAGCGGATGGAACCATGGAAGCGGAAGTGAATCATAGGGTGGGGGAGGGGGCGAAAATTCTGGGAGCTTTGAAGAATGCGTGGAAGTCGAGAACATTATCTCGGAAAGCAAAAATGGGTATGTTTGAAGGAATAGTGCTTCTGACAATGTTGTATGGTTGTGAGGCAGGGCTATGGATAGAGTTGTGCGATGGGTGGGTGGATGTGCTGGAAATGAGATGTTTCAGGACTATATGTGGTGTCAAGTGGTTTGATCGAGTAAGTAATAATAGGGTAAGAGAGATGTGTGGTAATAAAAAGAGTGTGCTTGAGAGGGCAGAAGAGGGTGTTTTGAAATGGTTTGGTCACATGGAGAGAATGAGTGAGGAAAGACTGACCAAGAGGGTATATGTGTCAGAGGTGGAGGGAACGAAGAAAGGTGGGAGACCAAATTGGAGGTGGAAGGATGGAGTGAAAAAGATTTTGAGTGATCGGGGCCTGAACATGCAGGAGGGTGAAAGGTGTGCAAGGAATAGAGTGAATTGGAACGATGTGGTATACCGGGGTTGACGTACTGTCAATGGATTGAACGAGGGCATGTGAAGCGTCTAGGGTAAACCATGGAATGTTCTGTGGGGCCTGGATGTGGAAAGGGAGCTGTGGTTTCGGTGCATTATTACATGACAGCTACCTCACACACATGAGGGGGGGAAGGGGTTGTTATTTCATGTGTGGTGGGGTGGCGATGATAATGACTAAAGGCAGATAGTATGATTTATGTACATGTGTATATATGTATATGTGTGTGTGTATATATATGTATACATTGAGATGTATAGGTATGTATATTTGTGTGTGTGGACGTGTATGTATATACATGTGTATGTGGGTGGGTTGGGCCATTCTTTCATCTGTTTCCATGCGTTACCTCGCTAATGCGGGAGACAGCAACAAAGCAAAATAAATAAATATATATATATATATATATATATATATATATATATATATATATATATATATATATATATATATTATCCCTGGGGATAGGGGATTAAGAATACATCCCATGTATTCCTTGCGTGTCGTAGAAGGCGACTAAAAGGGGAGGGAGCGGGGGGCTGGAAATCCTCCCCTCTCTCTTTTTTTTTTTCCAAAAGAAGGAACAGAGGGGGCCAGGTGAGGATATGCCCTCAAAGGCCCAGTCCTCTGTTCTTAACGCTACCTCGCTATCGCGGGAAATGGCAAATAGTATGAAAAAAAAAAAAAAAAAAAATATATATATATATATATATATATATATATATATATATATATATATATATATTTATCCCTGGGGATAGGGGATTAAGAATACATCCCATGTATTCCTTGCGTGTCGTAGAAGGCGACTAAAAGGGGAGGGAGCGGGGGGCTGGAAATCCTCCCCTCTCTCTTTTTTTTTTTTTCCAAAAGAAGGAACAGAGGGGGCCAGGTGAGGATATGCCCTCAAAGGCCCAGTCCTCTGTTCTTAACGCTACCTCGCTATCGCGGGAAATGGCGAATAGTATGAAAAAAAAAAAAAAAAAAAGAATATATATATATATATATATATATCCCTGGGGATAGGGGATGAAGAATACTTCCCACGTATTCCCTGCGTGTCGTAGAAGGCGACTAAAAGGGGAGGGAGCAGGAGGCTGGAAATCCTCCCCTCTTGTTTTTTTTTTTTTTTCTTTTTTTTAATTTTCCAAAAGAAGGAACAGAGGGGGGCCAGGTGAGGATATTCCACAAAGGCCCAGTCCTCTGTTCTTAACGCTACCTCGCTAATGCGGGAAATAGCGGATAGTTTAAAAGAAAAAGAAATATATATATAGAAGAGGTAGTAAAAGCTTTGCGGAAGATGAAAGCCGGCAAGGTTTGGATGGTATTGCAGTGGAATTTATTAAAAAAGGGGGTGACTGTATTATTGACTGGTTGGTAAGGTTATTTAATGTATGTATGACTCATGGTGAGGTGCCTGAGGATTGTCGGAATGCATGCATAGTGCCATTGTACAAAGGCAAAGGGGATAAGAGTGAGTGCTCAAATTACAGAGGTATAAGTTTGTTGAGTATTCCTGGTAAATTATATGGGAGGGTATTGATTGAGAGGGTGAAGGCATGTACAAAGCATCAGATTGGGGAAGAGCAGTGTGGTTTCAGAAGTGGTAGAGGATGTGTGGATCAGGTGTTTGCTTTGAAGAATGTATGTGAGAAATACTTAGAAAAGCAAATGGATTTGTATGTAGCATTTATGGATCTGGAGAAGGCATATGATAGAGTTGATAGAGATGCTCTGTGGAAGGTATTAAGAATATATAGTGTGGGAGGCAAGTTGTTAGAAGCAGTGAAAAGTTTTTATCGAGGATGTAAGGCATGTGTACGTGTAGGAAGAGAGGAAAGTCATTGGTTCTCAATGAATGTAGGTTTGCGGCAGGGGTTTGTGATGTCTCCATGGTTGTTTAATTTGTTTATGGATGGGGTTGTTAGGGAGGTAAATGCAAGAGTTTTGGAAAGAGGGGCAAGTATGAAGTCTGTTGGGGATGAGAGAGCTTGGGAAGTGAGTCAGTTGTTGTTCGCTGATGATACAGCGCTGGTGGCTGATTCATGTGAGAAACTGCAGAAGCTGGTGACTGAGTTTGGTAAAGTGTGTGAAAGAAGAAAGTTAAGAGAGAATGTGAATAAGAGCAAGGTAATTAGGTACAGTAGGGTTGAGGGTCAAGTCAATTGGGAGGTAAGTTTGAATGGAGAAAAACTGGAGGAAGTAAAGTGTTTTAGATATCTGGGAGTGGAACTTTCAGTGGATGGAACCATGGAAGCGGAAGTGGATCATAGGGTGGGGGAGGGGGCGAAAATCCTGGGAGCCTTGAAGAATGGGTGGAAGTCGAGAACATTATCTCGGAAAGCAAAAATGGGTATGTTCGAAGGAATAGTGGTTCCAACAATGTTGTATGGTTGCAAGGCGTGGGCTATGGATAGAGTTGTGTGCAGGAGGATGGATGTGCTGGAAATGAGATGTTTCAGGACAATGTGTGGTGTGAGGTGGTCTGATCGAGTAAGTAACATAAGGGTAAGAGAGATGTGTGGAAATAAAAAGAGCGTGGTTGAGAGAGCAGAAGAGGGTGTTTTGAAATGGTTTGGGCACATGGAGAGAATGAGTGAGGAAAGATTGACCGAGAGGATATATGTGTCGGAGGTGGAGGGAACGAGGAGAAGTGGGAGACCAAATTGGAGGTGGAAAGATGGAGTGAAAAAGATTTTGTGTGATCGGGGCCTGAACATGCAGGAGGGTGAAAGGAGGGCAAGGAATAGAGTGAATTGGATCGATGTGGTATACCGGGGTTGACATGCTGTCAGTGGATTGAATCAGGGCATTTGAAGCCTCTGGGGTAAACCATGGAAAGCTGTGTAGGTATGTATATTTGCGGGTGTGGACGTATGTATATACATGTGTATGGGGGTGGGTTGGGCCATTTCTTTCGTCTGTTTCCTTGCGCTACCTCGCAAACGCGGGAGACAGCGACAAAGCAAAAAATATATATATATATATATATATATATATATATTTTTTTTTTTCACACGATTCGCCATTTCCCGCGTTAGCGAGGTAGCGTTAAGAACAGAGGACTGAGCCTTTGAGGGAATATCCTCACTTAGCCCCCTTCTCTGTTCCTTCTTTTGGAAAATTAAAAACGAAAGGGGAGGATTTCCAGCCCCCCGCTCCCTTCCCTTTTAGTCGCGTTCTACGACACGCAGGGAATACGTCAGAAGTATTCTTTCTCCCCTATCCCCAGGGATATATATATATATATATATATATATATATATATATATATATATATATATATGAGAACAATGGAAGTAAGGGGAGTGGGGGAGGAATGGGATGTATTTAGGGAATCAGTGATGGATTGCGCAAAAGATGCTTGTGGCATGAGAAGAGTGGGAGGTGGGTTGATTAGAAAGGGTAGTGAGTGGTGGGATGAAGAAGTAAGAGTATTAGTGAAAGAGAAGAGAGAGGCATTTGGACGATTTTTGCACGGAAAAAATGCAATTGAGTGGGAGATGTATAAAAGAGACAGGAGGTCAAGAGAAAGGTGCAAGAGGTGAAAAAAAGGGCAAATGAGAGTTGGGGTGAGAGAGTATCATTAAATTTTAGGGAGAATAAAAAGATGTTCTGGAAGGAGGTAAATAAAGTGCGTAAGACAAGGGAGCAAATGGGAACTTCAGTGAAGGGCGCAAATGGGGAGGTGATAACAAGTAGTGGTCATGCGAGAAGGAGATGGAGTGAGTATTTTGAAGGTTTGTTGAATGTGTTTGATGATAGAGTGGCAGATATAGGGTGTTTTGGTCGAGGTGGTGTGCAAAGTGAGAGGGTTAGGGAAAATGATTTGGTAAACAGAGAAGAGGTAGTGAAAGCTTTCCAGAAGATGAAAGCTGGCAAGGCAGCAGGTTTGGATGGTATTGCAGTGGAATTTATTAAAAAAGGGGGTGACTGTATTGTTGACTGGTTGGTAAGGTTATTTAATGTATGTATGACTCATGGTGAGGTGCCTGAGGATTGGCGGAATGCGTGCATAGTGCCATTGTACAAAGGCAAAGGGGATAAGAGTGAGTGCTCAAATTATAAAGGTATAAGTTTGTTGAGTATTCCTGGTAAATTATATGGGAGGGTATTGATTGAGAGGGTGAAGGCATGTACAGAGCATCAGATTGGGGAAGAGCAATGTGGTTTCAGAAGTGGTAGAGGATGTGTGGATCAGGTGTTTGCTTTGAAGAATGTACGTGAGAAATACTTAGGAAAGCAAATGGATTTGTATGTAGCATTTATGGATCTGGAGAAGGCATATGATAGAGTTGATAGAGATGCTCTGTGGAAGGTATTAAGAATATATGGTGTGGGAGGAAAGTTGTTAGAAGCAGTGAAAAGTTTTTATCGAGGATGTAAGGCATGTGTACGTTTAGGAAGAGAGGAAAGTGATTGGTTCTCAGTGAATGTAGGTTTGCGGCAGGGGTGTGTGATGTCTCCATGGTTGTTTAATTTGTTTATGGATGGGGTTGTTAGGGAGGTAAATGCAAGAGTTTTGGAAAGAGGGGCAAGTATGAAGTCTGTTGGGGATGAGAGAGCTTGGGAAGTGAGTCAGTTGTTGTTCGCTGATGATACAGCGCTGGTGGCTGATTCATGTGAGAAACTGCAGAAGCTGGTGACTGAGTTTGGTAAAGTGTGTGGAAGAAGAAAGTTAAGAGTAAATGTGAATAAGAGCAAGGTTATTAGGTACAGTAGGGTTGAGGGTCAAGTCAATTGGGAGGTGAGTTTGAATGGAGAAAAACTGGAGGAAGTGAAGTGTTTTAGATATCTGGGAGTGGATCTGGCAGCGGATGGAACCATGGAAGCGGAAGTGGATCATAGGGTGGGGGAGGGGGCGAAAATTCTGGGGGCCTTGAAGAATGTGTGGAAGTCGAGAACATTATCTCGGAAAGCAAAAATGGGTATGTTTGAAGGAATAGTGGTTCCAACAATGTTGTATGGTTGCGAGGCGTGGGCTATGGATAGAGTTGTGCGCAGGAGGATGGATGTGCTGGAAATGAGATGTTTGAGGACAATGTGTGGTGTGAGGTGGTTTGATCGAGTGAGTAACGTAAGGGTAAGAGAGATGTGTGGAAATAAAAAGAGCGTGGTTGAGAGAGCAGAAGAGGGTGTTTTGAAGTGGTTTGGGCACATGGAGAGAATGAGTGAGGAAAGATTGACCAAGAGGATATATGTGTCGGAGGTGGAGGGAACGAGGAGAAGAGGGAGACCAAATTGGAGGTGGAAAGATGGAGTGAAAAAGATTTTGTGTGATCGGGGCCTGAACATGCAGGAGGGTGAAAAGAGGGCAAGGAATAGAGTGAATTGGAGCGATGTGGTATACCGGGGTTGACGTGCTGTCAGTGGATTGAATCAAGGCATGTGAAGCGTCTGGGGTAAACCATGGAAATCTGTGTAGGTATGTATATTTGCGTGTGTGGACGTATGTATATACATGTGTATGGGGGAGGTTGGGCCATTTCTTGCATCTGTTTCCTTGCGCTACCTCGCAAACGCGGGAGACAGCGACAAAGTGTAATAAAAAAAAAATAAATATATAATGTTCTCGACTTCCACACATTCTTCAAGGCCCCCAGAAATTTCGCCCCCTCCCCCACCCTATGATCCACTTCCGCTTCCATGGTTCCATCCGCTGCCAGATCCACTCCCAGATATCTAAAACACTTCACTTCCTCCAGTTTTTCTCCATTCAAACTCACCTCCCAATTGACTTGACCCTCAACCCTACTGTACCTAATAACCTTGCTCTTATTCACATTTACTCTTAACTTTCTTCTTCCACACACTTTACCAAACTCAGTCACCAGCTTCTGCAGTTTCTCACATGAATCAGCCACCAGCGCTGTATCATCAGCGAACAACAACTGACTCACTTCCCAAGCTCTCTCATCCCCAACAGACTTCATACTTGCCCCTCTTTCCAAAACTCTTGCATTTACCTCCCTAACAACCCCATCCATAAACAAATTAAACAACCATGGAGACATCACACACCCCTGCCGCAAACCTACATTCACTGAGAACCAATCACTTTCCTCTCTTCCTTCACATACACATGCCTTACATCCTCGATAAAAACTTTTCACTGCTTCTAACAACTTTCCTCCCACACCATATATTCTTAATACCTTCCACAGAGCATCTCTATCAACTCTATTATATGCCTTCTCCAGATCCATAAATGCTACATACAAATCCATTTGCTTTTCTAAGTATTTCTCACATACATTCTTCAAAGCAAACACCTGATCCACACATCCTCTACCAATTCTAAAACCACACTGCTCTTCCCCAATCTGATGCTCTGTACATGCCTTCACCCTCTCAATCAATACCCTCCCATATAATTTACCAGGAATACTCAACAAACTTATACCTCTGTAATTTGAGCACTCACTCTTATCCCCTTTGCCTTTGTACAATGGCACTATGCACGCATTCCGCCAATCCTCAGGCACCTCACCATGAGTCATACATATATTAAATAACCTTACCAACCATTCAACAATACAGTCACCCCCTTTTTTAATAAATTCCACTGCAATACCATCCAAACCTGCTGCCTTGCCGGCTTTCATCTTCCGCAAAGCTTTCACTACCTCTTCTCTGTTTACCAAATCATTTTCCCTAACCCTCTCACTTTGCACACCACCTCGACCAAAACACCCTATATCTGCCACTCTATCATCAAACACATTCAACAAACCTTCAAAATACTCACTCCATCTCCTTCTCACATCACCACTGCTTGTTATCACCTCCCCATTTGCGCCCTTCACTGAAGTTCCCATTTGCTCCCTTGTCTTACGCACTTTATTTACCTCCTTCCAGAACATCTTTTTATTCTCCCTAAAATTTAATGATACTCTCTCACCCCAACTCTCATTTGCCCTTTTTTTCACCTCTTGCACCTTTCTCTTGACCTCCTGTCTCTTTCTTTTATACATCTCCCACTCAACTGCATTTTTTCCCTGCAAAAATCGTCCAAATGCCTCTCTCTTCTCTTTCACTAATACTCTTACTTCTTCATCCCACCACTCACTACCCTTTCTAATCAACTCACCTCCCACTCTTCTCATGCCACAAGCATCTTTTGTGCAATCCATCACTGATCCCCTAAATACATCCCATTCCTCCCCCACTCCCCTTACTTCCATTGTTCTCACCTTTTTCCATTCTGTACTCAGTCTCTCCTGGTACTTCCTCACACAGGTCTCCTTCCCAAGCTCACTTACTCTCACCACCCTCTTCACCCCAACATTCACTCTTCTTTTCTGAAAACCCATACAAATCTTCACCTTAGCCTCCACAAGATAATGATCAGACATCCCTCCAGTTGCACCTCTCAGCACATTAACATCCAAAAGTCTCTTTCGCACGCCTGTCAATTAACACGTAATCCAATAACGCTCTCTGGCCATCTCTCCTACTTACATAAGTATACTTATGTATATCTCGCTTTTTAAACCAGGTATTCCCAATCATCAGTCCCTATTTCAGCACATAAATCTACAAGCTCTTCACCATTTCCATTTACAACACTGAATACCCCATGTATACCAATTATTCCCTCAACTGCCACATTACTCACCTTTGCATTCAAATCACCCATCACTATAACCCGGTCTCGTGCATCAAAACCACTAACACACTCATTCATATATATATATATATATATATATATATATATATATATATATATATATATATATATATATATATATATATATTTAAAAAAAAAATATATATATATATATATTTTTTTTTTTTTGCTTTGTCGCTGTCTCCCGCATTTGCGAAGTAGCGCAAGGAAACAGACGAAAGAGATGGCCCAACCCACCCCCACACACATGTATATACATACGTCCACACACGCAAATATACATACCTACACAGCTTTCCATGGTTTACCCCAGACGCTTCACATGCCTTGATTCAATCCACTGACAGCACGTCAACCCCGGTATAGCACATCGATCAAATTCACTCTATTCCTTGCCCTCCTTTCACCCTCCTGCATGTTCAGGCCCCGATCACAAAAAATCTTTTTCACTCCATCTTTCCACCTCCAATTTGGTCTCCCTCTTCTCCTCGTTCCCTCCACCTCCGACACATATATCCTCTTGGTCAATCTTTCCTCACTCATTCTCTCCATGTGCCCAAACCATTTCAAAACACCCTCTTCTGCTCTCTCAACCACGCTCTTTTTATTTCCACACATCTCTCTTACCCTTACATTACTTACTCGATCAAACCACCTCACACCACACATTGTCCTCAAACATCTCATTTCCAGCACATCCATCCTCCTGCGCCATTGTTGGAACATTGTTGGAACCACTATTCCTTCAAACATACCCATTTTTGCTTTCCGAGATAATGTTCTCGACTTCCACACATTCTTCAAGGCTCCCAGAATTTTCGCCCCCTCCCCCACCCTATGATCCACTTCCGCTTCCATGGTTCCATCCGCTGCCAGATCCACTCCCAGATATCTAAAACACTTCACTTCCTCCAGTTTTTCTCCATTCAAACTCACCTCCCAATTGACTTGACCCTCAACCCTACTGTACCTAATTACCTTGCTCTTATTCACATTTACTCTTAACTTTCTTCTTTCACACACTTTACCAAACTCAGTCACCAGCTTCTGCAGTTTCTCACATGAATCAGCCACCAGCGCTGTATCATCAGCGAACAACAACTGACTCACTTTCCAAGCTCTCTCATCCCCAACAGACTTCATACTTGCCCCTCTTTCCAAAACTCTTGCATTTACCTCCCTAACAACCCCATCCATAAACAAATTAAACAACCATGGAGACATCACACACCCCTGCCGCAAACCTACATTCACTGAGAACCAATCACTTTCCTCTCTTCCTACACGTACACATGCCTTACATCCTCGATAAAAACTTTTCACTGCTTCTAACAACTTGCCTCCCACACCATATATATATATATATATATATATATATATATATATATATATATATATATATATATATATATATATTATCCCTGGGGATAGGGGAGAAAGAATACTTCCCACGTATTCCCTGCATGTCGCAGAAGGCGACTAAATGGGGAGGGAGAGGGTGGCTGGAAATCCTCCCCTCTCGCTTTTTTTTTAATTTTCCAAAAGAGGGAACAGAGAAGGAGGCCAGATGAGGATATTCCCTCAAAGGCCCAGTCCTCTGTTCTCAACGCTACCTCGCTAATGCGGGAAATGGCGAATAGTATGAAAAGAAAAAAAAAAAATATCTATATATATATATATATATATATATATATATATATTTTTTTTTTCTTTCTTTTTTGCTTTGTCGCTGTCTCCCACGTTTGCGAGGTAGCGCAAGGAAACAGACGAAAGAAATGGCCCAACCCACCCCCATACACATGCCTTGATTCAATCCACTGACAGCACGTCAACCCCAGTATACCACATCGCTCCAATTCACTCTATTCTTTGCCCTCCTTTCACCCTCCTGCATGTTCAGGCCCCGATCACACAAAATCTTTTTCACTCCATCTTTCCACCTCCAATTTGGTCTCCCTCTTCTCCTCGTTCCCTCCACCTCCGACACATATATCCTCTTGGTCAATCTTTCCTCACTCTTTCTCTCCATGTGACCAAACCATTTCAAAACACCCTCTTCTGCTCTTTCAACCACGCTCTTTTTATTTCCACACATCTCTCTTACCCTTACGTTACTTACTCGATCAAACCACCTCACACCACATATTGTCCTCAAACATCTCATTTCCAGCACATCCATCCTCCTGCGCACAACTCTATCCATAGTCCACGCCTCGCAACCATACAACATTGTTGGAACCACTATTCCTTCAAACATACCCATTTCTGCTTTCCGAGATAATGTTCTCGACTTCCACACATTCCTCAAGGCTCCCAGAATTTTCGCCCCCTCCCCCACCCTATGATTCTCTTCCGCTTCCATGGTTCCATCCGCTGCCAGATCCACTCCCAGATATCTAAAACACTTCACTTCCTCCAGTTTTTCTCCATTCAAACTCACCTCCCAATTGAATTGACCCTCAACCCTACTGTACCTAATAACCTTGCTCTTATTCACATTTACTCTTAACTTTCTTCTTTCACACACTTTACCAAACTCAGTCACCAGCTTCTGCAGTTTCTCACATGAATCAGCCACCAGTGCTGTATCATCAGCGAACAACAACTGACTCACTTCCCAAGCTCTCTCATCCCCAACAGACTTCATACTTGCCCCTCTTTCCAAAACTCTTGCATTCACCTCCCTAACAACCCCATCCATAAACAAATTAAACAACCATGGAGACATCACACACCCCTGCCGCAAACCTACATTCACTGAGAACCAATCACTTTCCTCTCTTCCTACACGTACACATGCCTTACATCCTCGATAAATTCTTATATATATATATATATATATATATATTTTTTTTTTTTTCAAACTATTCGCCATTTCCCGCATCAGCAAGGTAGCGTTAAGAACAGAGGACTGGGCCTCTGAGGGAACATCCTCACCTGGCCCCCTTCTCTGTTCCTTTTTTTGGAAAATTAAAAAAAAAAACAAGAGGGGAGGATTTCCTGCCCCTCGCTCCCTCCCCTTTTAGTCGCCTTCTACAACACGCAGGGAATACGTGGGAAGTATTCTTTCTCCCCATCCCCAGGGATAATATATATATATATATATATATATATATATATATGTGTGGTGTGAGGTGGTTTGATCGAGTGAGTAACGTAAGGGTAAGAGAGATGTGTGGAAATAAAAAGAGCGTGGTTGAGAGAGCAGAAGAGGGTGTTTTGAAGTGGTTTGGGCACATGGAGAGGATGAGTGAGGAAAGATTGACCAAGAGGATATATGTGTCGGAGGTGGAGGGAACGAGGAGAAGAGGGAGACCAAATTGGAGGTGGAAAGATGGAGTGAAAAAGATTTTGTGTGATCGGGGCCTGAACATGCAGGAGGGTGAAAGGAGGGCAAGGAATAGAGTGAATTGGAGCAATGTGGTATACCGGGGTTGACGTGCTGTCAGTGGATTGAATCAAGGCATGTGAAGTGTCTGGGGTAAACCATGGAAAGCTGTGTAGGTATGTATATTTGTGTGTGTGGACGTATGTATATACATGTGTATGGGGGGGGGTTGGGCCATTTCTTTCGTCTGTTTCCTTGCGCTACCTCGCAAACGCGGGAGACAGCGACAAAGTATAATAAAAAAAAAAAATAATTTATAAATATATATATGTGTGTGTGTATATATATATATATATATATATATATATATATATATATATATATATATATATATATGAGAACTACTGATGAGAACTACTATTGACGTTTGTGTAAATAAATTATACATTTCCTTTTTCCATAGCCAGAGGTTGAACCAGTATGTGACATTCATTTTTCATTTCATTTCAAGCTAGAAATTTCAGTTTTCTAAATTGTTTCTTACATTTTTCATATGTATATATATGTATGTGTGTGTTTGTGTATATGTGCGTATGTGTGTGTATGTGTGTGTATGTGTATATATATATATATATATATATATATATATATATATATATATATATATATATATATATATATATATATATATATTATCCCTGGGGATAGGGGTGAAAGAATACTTCCCACGCATTCCTCGCGTGTCGTAGAAAGCGACTAGAGGGGACGGGAGCGGGGGGCCAGAAATCCTCCCCTCCTTGTACTTTTTTAACTTTCTAAAATGGGAAACAGAAGGAGTCCCGCTGGGGGTGCTCGTCCTCCTCGAAGGCTCAGATTGGGGTGCCTAAATGTGTGTGGATGTAACCAAGATGTGAAAAAGGGAGAGATAGGTACTATGTTTGAGGAAAGGAACCTGGATGTTTTGGCTCTGAGTGAAACGAAGCTCAAGGGTAAAGGGGAAGAGTGGTTTGGGAAGGTCTTGGGAGTAAAGTCAGGGGTTAGTGAGAAGACAAGAGCAAGGGAAGGAGTAGCAATACTCCTGAAACAGGAGTTGTGGAAGTATGTGATAGAATGTAAGAAAGTAAATTCTCGATTAATATGGGTAAAACTGAAAGTTGATGGAGAGAGATGGGTGATTATTGGTGCATATGCACCTGGACATGAGAAGAAAGATCATGAGAGGCAAGTGTTTTGGGAGCAGCTGAATGAGTGTGTTAGTGGTTTTGATGCACGAGACCGGGTTATAGTGATGGGTGATTTGAATGCAAAGGTGAGTAATGTGGCAGTTGAGGGAATAATTGGTATACATGGGGTGTTCAGTCTTGTAAATGGAAATGGTGAAGAGCTTGTAGATTTATGTGCTGAAAAAGGACTGATGATTGGGAATACCTGGTTTAAAAAGCGAGATATACATAAGTATACTTATGTAAGTAGGAGAGATGGCCAGAGAGCGTTATTGGATTACGTGTTAATTGACAGGTGCGCGAAAGAGAGACTTTTGGATGTTAATGTGCTGAGAGGTGCAACTGGAGGGATGTCTGATCATTATCTTGTGGAGGCTAAGGTGAAGATTTGTATGGGTTTTCAGAAAAGAAGAGTGAATGTTGGGGTGAAGAGGGTGGTGAGAGTAAGTGAGCTTGGGAAGGAGACTTGTGTGAAGAAGTACCAGGAGAGACTGAGTACAGAATGGAAAAAGGTGAGAACAATGGAAGTAAGGGGAGTGGGGGAGGAATGGGATGTATTTAGGGAATCAGTGATGGATTGCACAAAAGATGCTTGTGGCATGAGAAGAGTGGGAGATGGGTTGATTAGAAAGGGTAGTGAGTGGTGGGATGAAGAAGTAAGAGTATTAGTGAAAGAGAAGAGAGAGGCATTTGGACGATTTTTGCAGGGAAAAAATGCAATTGAGTGGGAGATGTATAAAAGAAAGAGACAGGAGGTCAAGAGAAAGGTGCAAGAGGTGAAAAAAAGGGCAAATGAGAGTTGGGGTGAGAGAGTATCATTAAATTTTAGGGAGAATAAAAAGATGTTCTGGAAGGAAGTAAATAAAGTGCGTAAGACAAGGGAGCAAATGGGAACTTCAGTGAAGGGCGCAATGGGGAGGTGATAACAAATAGTGGTGATGTGAGAAGGAGATGGAGTGAGTATTTTGAAGGTTTGTTGAATGTGTTTGATGATAGAGTGGCAGATATAGGGTGTTTTGGTCGAGGTGGTGTGCAAAGTGAGAGGGTTAGGGAAAATGATTTGGTAAACAGAGAAGAGGTAGTAAAAGCTTTGCGGAAGATGAAAGCCGGCAAGGCAGCAGGTTTGGATGGTATTGCAGTGGAATTTATTAAAAAAGGAGTGAATGTATTGTTGACTGGTTGGTAAGGTTATTTAATGTATGTATGACTCATGGTGAGGTGCCTGAGGATTGGCGGAATGTGTGCATAGTGCCATTGTACAAAGGCAAAGGGGATAAGAGTGAGTGCTCAAATTACAGAGGTATAAGTTTGTTGAGTATTCCTGGTAAATTATATGGGAGGGTATTGATTGAGAAGGTGAAGGCATGTACAGAGCATCAGACTGGGGAAGAGCAGTGTGGTTTCAGAAGTGGTAGAGGATGTGTGGATCAGGTGTTTGCCTTGAAGAATGTATGTGAGAAATACTTAGAAAAGCAAATGGATTTGTATGTAGCATTTATGGATCTGGAGAAGGCATATGATAGAGTTGATAGAGATGCTCTGTGGAAGGTATTAAGAATATATGGTGTGGGAGGAAAGTTGTTAGAAGCAGTGAAAAGTTTTTATTGAGGATGTAAGGCATGTGTATGTGTAAGAAGAGAGGAAAGTGATTGGCTCTCACTGAATATAGGCTTGCGACAGGGGTGTGTGATGTCTCCATGGTTGTTTAATTTGTTTATGGATGGGGTTGTTAGGGAGGTGAATGCAAGAGTTTTGGAAAGAGGGGCAAGTATGAAGTCTGTTAGGGATGAGAGAGCTTGGGAAGTGAGTCAGTTGTTGTTCGCTGATGATACAGCGCTGGTGGCTGATTCATGTGAGAAACTGCAGAAGCTGGTGACTGAGTTTGGTAAAGGTGTGAAAGAAGAAAGTTAAGAGTAAATGTGAATAAGAGCAAGGTTATTAGGTACAGTAGGGTTGAGGGTCAAGTCAACTGGGAGGTGAGTTTGAATGGAGAAAAACTGGAGGAAGTAAAGTGTTTTAGATATCTGGGAGTGGATCTGGCAGCGGATGGAACCATGGAAGCGGAAGTGGATCATAGGGTGGGGGAGGGGGCGAAATTTCTGGGGGCCTTGAAGAATGTGTGGAAGTCGAGAACATTATCTCGGAAAGCTAAAATGGGTATGTTTGAAGGAATAGTGGTTCCAACAATGTTGTATGGTTGCGAGGCGTGGGCTATGGATAGAATAGTGCGCAGGAGGATGGATGTGCTGGAAATGAGATGTTTGAGGACAATGTGTGGTGTGAGGTGGTTTGATCGAGTGAGTAACGTAAGGGTAAGAGAGATGTGTGGAAATAAAAAGAGCATGGTTGAGAGAGCAGAAGAGGGTGTTTTGAAGTGGTTTGGGCACATGGAGAGAATGAGTGAGGAAAGATTGACCAAGAGGATATATGTATCGGAGGTGGAGGGAACGAGGAGAAGAGGGAGACCAAATTGGAGGTGGAAAGATGGAGTGAAAAAGATTTTGTGTGATCGGGGCCTGAACATGCAGGAGGGTGAAAGGAGGGCAAGGAATAGAGTGAATTGGAGCGATGTGGTATACCGGGGTTGACGTGCTGTCAGTGGATTGAATCAAGGCATGTGAAGCGGCTGGGGTAAACCATGGAAAGCGGTGTAGGTGTGTATATTTGCGTGTGTGGACGTATGTATATACATGTGTATGGGGGTGGGTTGGGCCATTTCTTTCGTCTGTTTCCTTGCGCTACCTCGCAAATGCAGGAGACAGCGACAAAGTATAATAAAAAATAAAAAATAATATATATATATATATATATATATATATATATATATATATATATATATATATATATATATATATATATATATATTATTATCCCTGGGGATAGGGGATTAAGAATACTTCCCACGTATTCCCTGCGTGTCGTGGAAGGCGACTAAAAGGGGAGGGAGCGGGGGCTGGAAATCCTCCCCTCTCGTTTTTTTTTAATTTTCCAAAAGAAGGAACAGAGGGGGCCAGGTGAGGATATCCCAAAAAAGGCCCAGTCCTCTGTTCCCAACGCTACCTCGCTAACGCGGGAAATGGCGAATAGTTTAAAAAAAAAAGAAAAAAAGAAAAAAATATATATTATTGTTATTATCATTATTATTATTATTATTATTATTTTGCTTTGTCGCTGTCTCCCGCGTTAGCGAGGTAGCGCAAGGAAACATGAAAGAATGGCCCAACCCACCCACATACACATGTATATACATACGTGTCCACACATGCAAATATACATACCTATACATCTCAATGTACACATATATATACACTCACAGACATATACATATATACACATGTACATAATTCATACTGTCTGCCTTTACTCATTCCCATCGCCACCTCGCCACACATGGAATAACAACCCCCCTCCCTCCTCATGAGTGCAAGGTAGCGAAAAGACAACAAAGGCCCCATTCGTTCACACTCAGTCTCTAGCTGTCATGTAATAATGTACCGAAACCACAGCTCCCTTTCCACATCCAGGCCCCACAGAACTTTCCATGGTTTTCCCCAGACGCTTCACATGCCCTGGTTCAATCCCTTGACAGCACGTCGACCCCGGTATACCACATTGTTCCAAATCACTCTATTCCTTCCACGCCTGTCACCCTCCTGCATGTTCAGGCCCCGATCACTCAAAATCTTTTTCACTCCATCTTTCCACCTCCAATTTGGTCTCCCACTTCTCCACCTCTGACACATATATCCTCTTGGTCAATCTTTCCTCACTCATTCTCTCCATATGACCAAATCATTTCAAAACACCCTCTTCTGCTCTCTCAACCACACTCTTTTTATTTCCACACATCTCTCTTACCCTTACATTACTTATTCGATCAAACCACCTCACACCACATATTGTCCTCAAACATCTCATTTCCAACATATCCACCCTCCTCTGCACAACTCTATCCACAGCCCATGCCTCACAACCATACAACATTGTTGGAACCACTATTCCTTCAAACATACCTATTTCTGCTTTCCGAGATAATGTTCTCGACTTCCACACATTCTTCAAGGCTCCCAGAATTTTCGCCCCCTTCCCCACCCTATGATTCACTTCCGCTTCCATGGTTCCATCCGCTGCCAGATCCACTCCCAGATATCTAAAACACTTTACTTCCTCCAGTTTTTCTCTATTCAAACTTACCTCCCAATTGCCTTGACCCTCAACCCTCCTGTACCTAATAACCTTGCTCTTATTCACATTTACTCTTAACTTTCTTCTTTCACACACTCAAACTCAGTCACCAGCTTCTGCAGTTTCTCATATGAATCAGGCACCGCGCTGTATCATCAGCGAACAACAACTGACTCACTTCCCAAGCTCTCTCATCCACAACAGACTGCATACTCTTTCCAAAACTCTAGCATTCACCTCCCTAACAACCCCATCCATAAACAAATTAAACAACCATGGAGACATCACACACTCCTGCTGCAAACCTACTTTCACTGAGAACCAATCACTCCTCTCTTCCTACACGTATACATGCCTTACATCCTCTATAAAAACTTTTCACTGCTTCTAACAACTTGCCTCCCACACCATACCCATAAATGCTACATACAAATCCATTTGCTTTTCTAAGTATTTCTCACATACATTCTTCAAAGCAAACACCTGATCCACACACCCTCTATCACTTCTGAAACCACACTGCTCTTCCCCAATCTGATGCTCTGTACATGTCTTCACCCTCTCAATCAATACCCTCCCATATAATTTACCAGGAATACTCAACAAACTTATACCTCTGTAATTTGAGCACTCACTCTTATCCCCTTTGCCTTTGTACAATGGCACTATGCAAGCATTCCGCCAATCCTCAGGCACCTCACCATGAATCATACATACATTAAATAACTTTACCAACCAGTCAACAATACAGTCACCCCCTTTTTTAATAATTTCCATTGCAATACCATGCAAACCTGCTGCCTTGCTGGCTTTCATCTTCAGCAAAGCTTTTACTACCTCTTCTCTGTTTACCAAATCATTTTCCCTAACCCTCTCACTTTGCACACCACCTCAACCAAAACACCCTATATCTGCCACTCTATCATCAAACACATTCAACAAACCTTCAAAATACTCACTCCATGTTCTTCTCACATCACCACTACTTGTTACCACCTCCCCATTAGCCCCTTTCACTGAAGTTCCCATTTGCTCCATTGTTACGCACTTTATTTACCTCCTTCCAAAACATCTTTTTATTCTTTCTAAAATTTAATGATACTCTCTCACCCCAACTCTCATTTGCCCTCTTTTTCACCTCTTGCACCTTTCTCTTGACCTCCTGCCTCTTTCTTTTATACATCTTCCGGTCATTTGCATGTTTTCCCTGCAAAAATCGTCCAAATGCCTCT
Organism: Panulirus ornatus; assembly: GCF_036320965.1. Classification (NCBI taxonomy): domain Eukaryota; kingdom Metazoa; phylum Arthropoda; class Malacostraca; order Decapoda; family Palinuridae; genus Panulirus; species Panulirus ornatus. The sequence continues at coordinate 4,831,286 of NC_092285.1, forward strand.
CTCTTCTCTTTCACTAATAATCTTACTTCTTCATCCCACCACTCACTACCCTTTCTAATCAACCCACCTCCCACGCTTCTCATGCCACAAGCATCTTTTGCGCAAGCCATCCCTGCTTCCCTAAATACATCCCATTCCTCCCACACTCCCCTTACCTCCTTTGTTCTCACCTTTTTCCATTCTGTACTCAGTCTCTCCTGGTACTTCTTCACACAAGTCTCCTTCCCAAGCTCAGTTACCCTCACCACTCTCTTCACCCCAACATTCTCTCTTCTTTTCTGAAAACCCATACAAATCTTCACCTTCGCCTCCACAAGATAATGATCAGACATCCCTCCAGTTGCACCTCTCAGCACATTAACATCCAAAATTCTCTCTTTCGCACGCCTATCAATTAACACGTAATCCAATAACGCTCTCTGGCCATCTCTCCTACTTACATATGTATACTTATGTATATCTCGCTTTTTAAACCAGGTATTCCCAATCACCAGTCCTTTTTCAGCACATAAATCTACAAAGTCTTCACCATTTCCATTTACAACACTGAACACCCCATGTATACCAATTATTCCCTCAACTGCCACATTACTCACCTTTGCATTCAAATCACCCATCACTATAACCCGGTCTCGTGCATCAAAACCACTAACACACTCATTCAGCTGCTCCCAAAACACTTGCCTCTCATGATCTTTCTTCTCATTCCCAGGTGCATATGCACCAGGTGCGTATGCATATGCAAGAGTTTTGGAAAGAGGGGCAAGTATGCAGTCTGGTGTGGATGAGAGAGCTTGGGAAGTGAGTCAGTTGTTGTTCGCTGATGATACAGCGCTGGTGGCTGATTCCTGTGAGAAACTGCAGAAGCTGGTGACTGAGTTTGGTAAAGTGTGTGAAAGGAGAAAGTTAAGAGTAAATGTGAATAAGAGCAAGGTTATTAGGTACAGTAGGGTTGAGGGTCAAGTTAACTGGGAGGTGAGTTTGAATGGAGAAAAACTGGAGGAAGTAAAGTGTTTTAGATATCTGGGAGTGGATCTGGCAGTGATCGGGGCCTGAACATGCAGGAGGGTGAAAGGCGTGCAAGGAATAGAGTGAATTGGAATGATGTGAAGCGTCTGGGGTAAACCATGGAAAGTTCTGTGGGGCCTGGATGTGGAAACAGAGCTGTGGTTTCGGTGCATTTTTACATGACAGCTAGAGACTGAGTGTGAACAAATGGGGCCTTTGTTGTCTTTTCCTAGCGCTACCTTGCACACATATGTATTTTATTTTTTATTTATTTATTTTGCTTTGTCGCTGTCTCTCGCATTTGCGAGGTAGCGAAAGGAAACAGATGAAAGAAATGGCCCAACCCACCCCCCTACACATGTATATAATGAGTGGGATATGTAAAAAAGAAAGAGGCAGGAGGTCAAGAGAAAGGTGCAAGAGGTGGAAAAGAGGGCAAATGAGAGTTGGGGTGAGAGAGTATCATTAAATTTTAGGGAGAATAAAAAGATGTTCTGGAAGGAGGTAAATAAAGTGCGTAAGACAAGGGAGCAAATGGAAACTTCAGTGAAGGGGGCTAATGGGGAGGTGAAAACAAGTAGTGGTGATGTGAGAAGGATATGGAGTGAGTATTTTGAAGCTTTGTTGAATGTATTTGATGATAGAGTGGTGTGCAAAGTGAGAGGGTTAGGGAAAATGATTTGGTAAACAGAGAAGAGTTAGTAAAAGCTTTGCGGAAGATGAAAGCCGGCAAGGCAGCAGGTTTGGATGGTATTGCAATGGAATTTATTAAAAAAGGGGGTGACTGTATTGTTGACTGGTTGGTAAGGTTATTTAATGTATGTATGATTAATGGTGAGGTGCCTGAGGATTGGCGGAATGCTTGCATAGTGCCATTGTACAAAGGCAAAGGGGATAAGAGTGAGTGCTCAAATTACAGAGGTATAAGTTTGTTGAGTATTCCTGGTAAATTATATGGGAGGGTATTGATTGAGAGGGTGAAGGCATGTACAGAGCATCAGACTGGGGAAGAGCAGTGTGGTTTCAGAAGTGGTAGAGGATGTGTGGATCAGGTGTTTGCTTTGAAGAATGTATGTGAGAAATACTTAGAAAAGCAAATGGATTTGTATGTAGCATTTATGGATCTGGAGAAGGCATATGATAGAGTTGATAGAGATGCTCTGTCGAAGGTACTAAGAGTATATGGTGTGGGAGGCAAGTTGTTATAAGCAGTGAAAAGTTTTTATCGAGGATGTAAGGCATGTGTACGTGTAGGAAGAGAGGAAAGTGATTGGTTCTCAGTGAATGTAGGTTTGCGGCAGGGGTGTGTGATGTCTCCATGGTTGTTTAATTTGTTTATGGATGGGGTTGTTAGGGAGGTGAATCAAAGAGTTTTGGAAAGAGGGGCAAGTATGCAGTCTGTTGGGGATGAGAGAGCTTGGGAAGTGAGTCAGTTGTTGTTCACTGATGATACAGCGCTGGTGGCTGATTCATGAGAGAAACTGCAGAAGCTGGTGACTGAGTTTGGTAAAGTGTGTGAAAGAAGAAAGTTAAGAGTAAATGTGAATAAGAGCAAGGTTATTAGGTACAGTAGGGTTGAGGGTCAAGTCAATTGGGAGGTAAGTTTGAATGGAGAAAAACTGGAGGAATTAAAGTGTTTTAGATATCTAGGAGTGGATCTGGCAGCGGATGGAACCATGGAAGCGGAAGTGGATCATAGGGTGGGGGAGGGGGCGAAAATTCTGGGAGCCTTGAAGAATGTGTGGAAGTCGAGAACATTATCTCGGAAAGCAAAAATGGGTATGTTTGAAGGAATAGTGGTTCCAACAATGTTGTATGGTTGCGAGGCGTGGGCTATGGATAGAGTTGTGCGCAGGAGGATGGATGTGCTGGAAATGAGATGTTTGAGGACAATGTGTGGTGTGAGTTGGTTTGATCGAGTAAGTAACATAAGGGTAAGAGAGATGTGTGGAAATAAAAAGATCGTGGTTGAGAGAGCAGAAAAGGGTGTTTTGAAATGGTTTGGGCACATGGAGAGAATGATTGAGAAAAGATTGACCAAGAGGATATATGTGTCGGAGGTGGAGGGAACGAGGAGAAGTGGGAGACCAAATTGGAGGTGGAAAGATGGAGTGAAAAAGATTTTGTGTGATCGGGGCCTGAACATGCAGGAGGGTGAAAGGAGGGCAAGGAATAGAGTGAATTGGATCGATGTGGTATACTGGGGTTGACGTGCTGTCAGTGGATTGAATTAGGGCATGTGAAACCATGGAAAGCTGTGTAGGTATGTATATTTGCCTGTGTGGACGTATGTATATACATGTGTATGGGGGTGGGTTGGGCTATTTCTTTCGTCTGTTTCCTTGCGCTACCTCGCAAACGCGGGAGACAGTGACAAAGCAAAAACAAAAAAAATATATATATATTGGGAGGTAAGTTTGAATGGAGAAAAACTGAAGGAAGTAAAGTGTTTTAGATATCTGGGAGCGGATCTGGCAGCGGATGGAACCATGGAAGCGGAAGTGAATCATAGGGTGGGGAAGGGGGCGAAAATCCTGGGAGCCTTGAATGTTTAGGCCCCAATCACTGAAAATCTTTTTCACGCCATCTTTCCACCTCCAATTTGGTCTCCCACTTCTCCTCATTCCTTCCACCTCTGACACATATATCCTCTTGGTCAATCTTTCCTCACTCATTCTCTCCATGTAACCAAACTATTTCAAACACCCTCTTCTGCTCTCTCAACCACACTCTTTTTATTACCACACATCTCTCTTACCCTATTATTACTTACTTGATCAAACCACTTCACACCACATATTGTCCTCAAACATGTCATTTCCAGCACATCCACCCTCCTCCGCACAACTCTATCTATAGCCCACACCTTGCAACCATATAACATTGTTGGAACCACTATTCCTTCAAACATACCCATTTTTGCTTTCCGAGACAATGTTCTCGACTTCCACACATTCTTCAACACTCCCAGACTTTTCGTCCCCTCCCCCACCCTATGATTCACTTCCTCTTCTAAGGTTCCATCCACTGCCAAATCCACTCCCAGATATCTAAAACACTTCACTTCCTCCAGTTTTTCTTCATTCAAACTTACCTCCCAATTGACTTGACCCTTAACCCTATTGTACCTAATAACCTTGCTCTTATTCACATTTACTCTCAACTTTCTTCCTTTACACACTTTACCAAACTCAGTCACCAGCTTCTGCAGTTTCTCTCATGAATCAGCCACCAGCGCTGTATCATCAGCCAACAACAACTGACTCACTTCCCAAGCTCTCTCATCCAGAAAGGACTACATACTTGCCCCTCTTTCCAAAACTCTTGCATTCACCTCCCTAACAACCCCATCCATAAACAAATTAAACAACCATGGAGACATCACACACCCCTGTCGGAAGCCTATATTCAGTGAGAGCCAATCACTTTCCTCTCTTCTTACACATACACATGCCTTAAATCTCGATAAAAAACTTTTCACTTCTTCTAACAACTTGCCTCCCACACCATATATTCGTAATACCTTCCACAGAGCATCTCTATCAACTCTATCATATGCCTTCTCCAGATCCATAAATGCTACATACAAATCCATTTGCTTTTCTAAGTATTTCTCACATACATTCTTCAAAGCAAACACCTGATCCACACATCCTCTACCAATTCTGAAACCACACTGCTCTTCCCCAATCTGATGCTCTGTACATGCCTTCACCCTCTCAATCAATACCCTCCCATATAATTTACCAGGAATACTCAACAAACTTATACCTCTGTAATTTGAGCACTCACTTTTATCCCCTTTGCCTTTGTACAATGGCACTATGCAAGCATCCCGCCAATCCTCAGGCACCTCACCATGAATCATACATACATTAAGTAACCTTACCAACCAATCAACAATACAGTCACCCCCTTTTTTAATAATTTCCACTGCAATACCATCCAAACCCGCTGCCTTGCTGGCTTTCATCTTCCGCAAAGCTTTTATTACCTCTTCTCTGTTTACCAAATCATTTTCCCTAACCCTCTCACTCTGCACACCACCTCGACCAAAACACCCTCTATCTGCCACTCTATCATCAAACACATTCAACAAACCTTCAAAATACTCACTCCATCTCCTTCTCACATCACCAATACTTGTTATCACCTCCCCATTAGCCCCCTTCACTGAAGTTCCCATTGTCTTATGCACTTTATTTACCTCCTTCCAAAACATCTTTTTATTTTCCCTAAAATTTAATGATACTCTCTCACCCCAACTCTCATTTGCCCTCTTTTTCACCTCTTGAACCTTTCTCTTGACCTCTTGCCTCTTTCTTTTATACTTCTCCCACTCATTTGCATTATTTCCCTGCAAAAATCTTCCAAATGCCTCTCTCTTCTCTTTCACTAATAATCTTACTTCTTCATCCCACCACTCACTACCCTTTCTAATCCATCCACCTCCCACGCTTCTCATGCCACAAGCATCTTTTGCGCAAGCCATCACTGCTTCCCTAAATACATCCCATTCCTACCCCTCTCCCCTTACCTCCTTAGTTCTCACCTTTTTCCATTCTGTACTCAGTCTCTCCTGGTACTTCTTCACACAAGTCTCCTTCCCAAGCTCACTTACTCTCACCACTCTCTTCACCCTAACATTCACTCTTCTTTTCTGAAAACCTTAACAAATCTTCACCTTCGCCTCCACAAGATAATGATCAGACATCCCTCCAGTTGCACCTCTCAGCACATAAACATCCAAAAGTCTCTCTTTCGCTCGCCTATCAATTAACAGGTAATCCAATAACACTCTCTGGCCATCTCTCCTACTTACATACGTATACTTAAGCAGTCAGAAGGAACATTAGGTAGGAGCTTCTGCAAACACTGCCCTCAACTTGCCCTTTGCCAGTGGCCAGTTAAGAGCGAGGTGCTAAAGGCGAAGATGCAGCACTATAGTTTACTTGTTATGGAGACTCTATTGGTGTGGCCACCCCCATGAAGGAGTTCCAGAAGGGAACAGACATGAAAGATACATATATATAGAAGCAGAGGGTTGTGCCTGACAACTGGGTGAAAGCTATTATTGTTCCTTCATTCAAAGGAAAAAGTACTAATTATAGGGGAACTATCTATCTATTTATGTGTCTGATTCCTATTCCCTTCAGGAACTCCCATCAAAGGGTGGCCACAGCAAAAGAGTCTCTACTTATCCCTATCCTTACATGCCTCCCTCACACACACCATTCCATGCATCCTTCCTCTGTTTCTCTCCCTCCAGTACTCCTTACCCCTATTTTCCCATGTCACAGGTGGTCTTCCACTCACACCAATCCTTTTATTTGTACTATCAGACACTCTCCTTGTAAATTCTCAATCTTGCATTCTTTCCACATGCCCAAACCACCTCAAAGTATTATGTTTCACCCATTCTACCACTCTACAATTCATTCCCTTTGCATTCCTTGCCATACCACATCTCTCGTACACCCTTTCATTTCTTTCTTCATTTCATCTAGTTACACCACATGCTCTTCTTAAATAACTCATTTCCACAGCCTGGATTCTTGACCTCTGTGCCTCATTCCACATATGAGTTTTGACTGCATAGGTCAAGGGTTGGGAGGACTATGCTGCTCCTTAATCCACTCTTCACTTTCATACTCACACGTCTAACCTTCATTATTCTATTAAGGGACCCAATTACTCTTCTACCCTTTACTGCTCTCTCCCTTATCTCTCCTTCCATATCAACACACTTACCCAAGACAGCTCCCAGATACTTAATTTCCCTCACTTCTTCCAGTCTTTTATTCCTGTATCCACAGCACAATTTAGTATACTTTCTTCTTTCACTCTATATGGTTTTGCAAAATCTATACTTCCCCCCATTTCCTTTCAACCACCATTACTCTACTTTTAAAGTAAATCTCCTCAATCTCCTCCACTTATGCACATCATAAAACACACCTACAACCTTCTGCAACTTCTCTTCACTCTCTGCAAACAACACAGTATCATCTGCAAACAGGCTTGCCAGTAGCCACCATATCTCACTGCCACATCCCATCTCTGCACCCCTTATCCCTAGTTTTGCTTTCATCTCTCTGATCGCTTCATCCATATGTATACCAAAAGGCCATGGTTCATCAAACAGCCCTGCTTCACACCTGCACGTATCCCAGAACTTTCACTCAGCTCTCCATCCTCTCTTACTAACGCATTTGCTCTCCCCTTATACCATATACCCTTAACACATCCCAAAAAGCATTCCACTTGATTGTCATTTGCTTTCTCCAGATCCATAAAAGTTGCATACAATTTCTTAACTTTCGCTACTTTTCCAAGGTCAACTTTACTTCAAAAATCTGATCCACACATTCCCTACCATTCCTAAAACCCCCTTGCTCTTCATTTATTCTGCATTCAGTTACTTCCATCACTCTGTCAATTATTATTCTCGAATACTTTTTTCCTGGTATACTAACAGACTTATTCCCCTATAATTGCTACATACATCCTTTGCACCTTTTCCTTTGAATAAAGGAACATTAACAGCTTTCACCCAATCCTTAGGCACAACCTACTATTTTTATGCTAAATTACATATAAGATCCAATCTATCACACTTTCTCCTCCATATTTTAGCATTTCAGCCATAATCCCATCCATTCTCCATGAGCATTTCCTACCATCAGCCTCATCATTGCCCTTCTTACCTCCCTTTTTGCTATAATTCCCTGCACTTGTATCCTCTTCCTTCCCTCCTCAATACCCATGCATGTAACAAATGCTAAGTCCCCTTCTCCCACATTCACCAGTTCTTCAAAATACTCTTTCCTTCTTTCTTTCACTTTCTCCTTTTGATTCAGCAATTCCCCTTCCTTACGTCTCACATCAAAATTTTCACTCTTACATCCACCTCTTTCATTTTTCACCTCCTTTTAGTATAGTTTCTTATCATCCCAAAACTTTTCACTTTACTTTCTCCCAAAATATTCATCTACTCTTTCTTTGCTTTCCTCTATCAGCTTCTTAACATTCCACTTACATATTTCATATTCTTCCCTCATCCTCTAGTGAACTTCCACTAGTACATTCCCACAGAGCTATCTACCATATACCTTTTCATTCTCTTCCACAGCATTTCTAATCTCTTCTGTCCACCATGCATTTCCCTTTTTATTCCTGTATCTCACTACCTTGTATCCAACTACTGATTCTACAACCTCTACTAGTATTTCTCTAAACACTTTAAACACCTCATTCCTACATTCACTGGACTTTCATCTAAGCTTTCAGTTACCTTCCTTTCATACTCTTCCTGTATTTTTCCTGATACATCTTGCTTGCCAACACTTTTACCTCTCCATTCTTTTTTACACCACACTTCCACCTCTCCTTGATCCTCATCCCTACAAGAAATGCGAAATGGTCAGAGACTCTAAAGAATCCTCTCACAACTCTAGCATCCAGCACAGCCTTTCTTAATCTTTCATCCACTGCCACATACTCAATCAAAGCCTTTTGTTCTTCTCTTCCATCATTCCTCATCCATGTATATCTGTGGATCAACTTGTGCTGAAAAATGGTGTTTGCAAGGAATAAACACCTCAGCACAAATATCCACAAGATAGCTGCTCTCATTTACTCCAGGCATTCCCCATTTACCAACTATCTCACCAATTCCATAGCACCCCAATTTCACATTCATATCATAGGTAAATTTAAATGGAGAAAAACTGGAGGAAGTAAAGTGTTTTAGATATCTGGGAGTGGACTTAGCAGTGGATGGAACCATGGAATGCAGAAGTAAGTCACATGGTGGGGGAGGGAGTGAAGGTTCTGGGAGTGTTGAAGAATGTGTGGAAGGAGAGAACATTATCTCGGAGAGCAAAAATGGGTATGTTTGAAGGAACAGTGGTCCCAACAATGTTATATGGTTGCGAAGCATGGGCTTACAGATGGGGTTGTGCAGAGGGTGGATGTGTTGGAAATTAATTGCTTGAGGACAATATGTATTGTGAGGTGATTTAATTGAATAAGTAATGAAAAGGTAAGAGAGATGTGTGGTAATAAAAAGAGTGTGGTTGAGAGAGCAGAAACAGGTGTGTTGAAATGGTTTGGACACATGGAGAGAATGAGTGAGGAAAGATTGACAGAAGTGGAGGGAAGGAGAAGTGGGAGACCAAATTGGAGGTGGAAGGATGGAGTGAAAAAGATTTTGAGCGATCACAGGAGGGTGAGAGGTGTGCAAGGAATAGAGTGAATTGGAACTATGTGGTATACTGGGGTTGATGTGCTGTCAATGGATTGAACCAGGGTATGTGAAGCATCTGGGGTGAACCATGGAAAGGTGTGGGGGCCTGGATGTGGAAAGGAGCTGTAGTTTTGGTGCATCACACACGACAGCTGAGTGTGAACGAATGTGGCCTTTTTTGTCTGTTCCTGGTGCTGCCTCGCTGGAAAGGTGGTGGTGATGGTAGTGGTGGTGGGTGGGTGGGTGCTATTTCGTGTGTGGTGGGGTGGCGATGGGAAGGGATGAAGGCAGCAAGTATGGATATGTACATGTGTATATATGTATACATCTGTGTATGTATATGTATGTATACAGTGAAATGCATATGTATGTATATGTGCATGTGTATATGTCTGTGTATGTATATGTATGTATACAATGAAATGCATATGTATGTATATGTGCATGTGTGGGCATTTATGTATATACATGAGTATGTATATAACGCGAGAGATGGCAGTTAAGTATAATAAAAAATAACAAATATAAAGCATTTGAAATCGTAAGCCAAAACCAAATATACTCAGAACATAATGTAAATTACAGAAAAAATGTACCAAATAATACTCAAAATGTTACCTAAGCAATGAAAATGGCTATGGCAAAAGTCTCCATAACTGTTGAACTCCAGTGCCGCTTCTTAGCTGTTAGTGCCTCAACCTTAACAGGCTACTGGCAGAAGGCCATCAAAGTGCAGTGATTTCAGAGGCTCCTACCAAGTATGTCCATTTAATATTCCAGTTTAACGTTCTAAACTACTACTACCTACTGTTTTTACATATAAATTCATATCCACGATTCTGTGAGACTTTGACATGGACTGGGTGGGTTTTTTTTCCTATAATCTCTATGAATATGCAGGTAATTATTATTCATGCATTAGGTAACATTCAGTAGAAGAAAACTATATAAAGAAATATGCATAAGACACAATTCACTGTATCATTCACCAAGAAAATTCAAATGTTTTTAGCTTGAATATAACTATTCAACTACCTCACATACCTAAACTGCAGATGTAATACTGTACCACTCATATTTCATTTACTTTATTAATATGTAACATTTTTAGTGCATGAATAAGTAATGAACCTATTACAGAGAACTGAGTATAAATATATAAGGAATAAAATTTATCACATCATTCACTTAGTACAATGTACATTTTGAACTGTGAGACAACCACTTGGCATTCGCCTTCCTAAACTGGACACTGCTGTACTGCCCAGATTTGTTACAGTATTTTTCTTGATATTATGCTCTCTGTAATTCATTTCTGGTGCATAAATTAATCATGGACCTCCTAAAGAGAATTGTATAGAAAAATATATTGAAATTATAACTTATCATATTATTCACTGAGTGGAAACAAATGTTATGAAGATAGGTGATGTGACTTCAGCTGCTAGACAAGCCTTTTTTACCTGTATTTATTTCTGAATATCCTGTTTCCTGTGGGGCAGGGTAGTGACAGGAATGGATGAAGGCAAGTACGAATATATATTCATATATTTTTTTTTTTTTTTGCTTTATATATTTTTATTATTATTATACTTTGTCGCTGTCTCCCGCGTTTGCGAGGTAGCGCAAGGAAACAGACGAAAGAAATGGCCCCCCCCCATACACATGTATATACATATGTCCACACACGCAAATATACATACCTACACAGCTTTCCATGGTTTACCCCAGACGCTTCACACGCCTTGCTTCAATCCACTGACAGCACGTCAACCCCGGTATACCACATCGCTCCAATTCACTCTATTCCTTGCCCTCCTTTCACCCTCCTGCATGTTCAGGCCCCGATCACACAAAATCTCTTTCACTCCATCTTTCCACCTCCAATTTGGTCTCCCTCTTCTCCTTGTTCCCTCCACCTCCGACACATATATCCTCTTGGTCAATCTTTCCTCACTCATCCTCTCCATGTGCCCAAACCACTTCAAAACACCCTCTTCTGCTCTCTCAACCACGCTCTTTTTATTTCCACACATCTCTCTTACCCTTACGTTACTCACTCGATCAAACCACCTCACACCACACATTGTCCTCAAACATCTCATTTCCAGCACATCCATCCTCCTGCGCACAACTCTATCCATAGCCCACGCCTCGCAACCATACAACATTGTTGGAACCACTATTCCTTCAAACATACCCATTTTTGCTTTCCGAGATAATGTTCTCGACTTCCACACATTCTTCAAGGCCCCCAGGATTTTCGCCCCCTCCCCCACCCTATGATCCACTTCCGCTTCCATGGTTCCATCCGCTGCCAGATCCACTCCCAGATATCTAAAACACTTTACTTCCTCCAGTTTTTCTCCATTCAAACTCACCTCCCAATTGACTTGACCCTCAACCCTACTGTACCTAATAACCTTGCTCTTATTCACATTTACTCTTAACTTTCTTCTTCCACACACTTTTCCAAACTCAGTCACCAGCTTCTGCAGTTTCTCACATGAATCAGCCACCAGCGCTGTATCATCAGCGAACAACAACTGACTCACTTCGCAAGCTCTCTCATCCCCAACAGACTTCATACTTGCCCCTCTTTCCAAAACTCTTGCATTTACCTCCCTAACAACCCCATCCATAAACAAATTAAACAACCATGGAGACATCACACACCCCTGCCGCAAACCTACATTCACTGAGAACCAATCACTTTCCTCTCTTCCTACACGTACACATGCCTTACATCCTCGATAAAAACTTTTCACTGCTTCTAACAACTTTCCTCCCACACCATATATTCTTAATACCTTCCACAGAGCATCTCTATCAACTCTATCATATGCCTTCTCCAGATCCATAAATGCTACATACAAATCCATTTGCTTTTCTAAGTATTTCTCACATACATTCTTCAAAGCAAACACCTGATCCACACATCCTCTACCACTTCTGAAACCACACTGCTCTTCCCCAATCTGATGCTCTGTACATGCCTTCACCCTCTCAATCAATACCCTCCCATATAATTTACCAGGAATACTCAACAAACTTATACCTCTGTAATTTGAGCACTCACTCTTATCCCCTTTGCCTTTGTACAATGGCACTATGCACGCATTCCGCCAATCCTCAGGCACCTCACCATATATATATAAAAAAAAAGAAAAAAAAAAAATATATATATATATATATATATATATGTTTGAAGGAATAGTGGTTCCAACAATGTTGTATGGTTGCGAGGCGTGGGCTATGGATAGAGTTGTGTGCAGGAGGATGGATGTGCTGGAAATGAGATGTTTGAGGACAATGTGTGGTGTGAGGTGGTTTGATCGAGTAAGTAACGTAAGGGTAAGAGAGATGTGTGGAAATAAAAAGAGCGTGGTTGAGAGAGCAGAAGAGGGTGTTTTGAAATGGTTTGGGCACATGGAGAGAATGAGTGAGGAAGGATTGACCAAGAGGATATATGTGTCGGAGGTGGAGGGAACGAGGAGAAGAGGGAGACCAAATTGGAGGTGGAAAGATGGAGTGAAAAAGATTTTGTGTGATCGGGGCCTGAACATGCAGGAGGGTGAAAGGAGGGCAAGGAATAGAGTGAATTGGAGCGATGTGGTATACAGGGTTTGACGTGCTGTCAGTGGATTGAATCAAGGCATGTGAAGCGTCTGGGGTAAACCATGGAAAGCTGTGTAGGTATGTATATTTGCGTGTGTGGACGTGTGTATGTACATGTGTATGGGGGGGGGTTGGGTCATTTCTTTCGTCTGTTTCCTTGCGCTACCTCGCAAACGCGGGAGACAGCGACAAAGTATAAAAAAAAAAAAAAAAAAAAAAATATATATATATATATATATATATATATATATATATATATATATATTATCCCTGGGGATAGGGGAGAAAGAATACTTCCCACGTATTCCCTGCGTGTCGTAGAAGGCGACTAAAAGGGGAGGGAGCGGGTGGCTGGAAATCCTCCCCTCTCGTTATTTTTTTTAATTTTCCAAAAGAAGGAACAGAGAAGGGGGCCAGGTGAGGATTTTCCCTCTAAGGCCCAGTCCTCTGTTCTTAACGCTACCTCGCAAATGCGGGAAATGGCGAATCGTATAAAAAAAAAAGGCTCAGAGTGGGGTGCCTAAATGTGTGTGGATGTAACCAAGATGTGAAAAAAGGAGAGATAGGTAGTATGTTTGAGGAAAGGAACCTGGATGTTTTGGCTCTGAGTGAAACGAAGCTCAAGGGTAAAGGGGAAGAGTGGTTTGGGAATGTCTGGGGAGTAAAGTCAGGGGTTAGTGAGAGGACAAGAGCAAGGGAAGGAGTAGCAATACTCCTGAAACAGGAGTTGTGGGAGTATGTGATAGAGTGTAAGAAAGTAAATTCTCGATTACTATGGGTAAAACTGAAAGTTGATGGAGAGAGGTGGGTGATTATTGGTGCATATGCACCTGGGCATGAGAAGAAAGATCAAGAGAGGCAAGTGTTTTGGGAGCAGCTGAATGAGTGTGTTAGTGGTTTTGATGCACGAGACCGGGTTATAGTGATGGGTGATTTGAATGCAAAGGTGAGTAATGTGGCAGTTGAGGGAATAATTGGTATACATGGGGTGTTCAGTGTTGTAAATGGAAATGGTGAAGAGCTTGTAGATTTATGTGCTGAAAAAGGACTGATGATTGGGAATACCTGGTTTAAAAAGCGAGATATACATAAGTATACTTATGTAAGTAGGAGAGATGGCCAGAGAGCGTTATTGGATTACGTGTTAATTGACAGGCGTGCGAAAGAGAGACTTTTGGATGTTAATGTGCTGAGAGGTGCAACTGGAGGGATGTCTGATCATTATCTTGTGGAGGCTAAGGTGAAGATCTGTATGGGTTTTCAGAAAAGAAGAGTGAATGTTGGGGTGAAGAGGGTGGTGAGAGTAAGTGAGCTTGAGAAGGAGACCTGTGTGAGGAAGTACCAGGAGAGACTGAGTACAGAATGGAAAAAGGTGAGAACAATGGAAGCAAGGGGAGTGGGGGAGGAATGGGATGTATTTAGGGAATCAGTGATGGATTGTGCAAAAGATGCTTGTGGCATGAGAAGAGTGGGAGGTGGGTTGATTAGAAAGGGTAGTGAGTGGTGGGATGAAGAAGTAAGAGTATTAGTGAAAGAGAAGAGAGAGGCATTTGGACGATTTTTGCAGGGAAAAAATGCAATTGAGTGGGAGATGTATAAAAGAAAGAGACAGGAGGTCAAGAGAAAGGTGCAAGAGGTGAAAAAAAGGGCAAATGAGAGTTGGGGTGAGAGACTATCAGTAAATTTTAGGGAGAATAAAAAGATGTTCTGGAAGGAGGTAAATAAAGTGCGTAAGACAAGGGAGCAAATGGGAACTTCAGTGAAGGGCGCAAATGGGGAGGTGATAACAAGTAGTGGTGATGTGAGAAGGAGATGGAGTGAGTATTTTGAAGGTTTGCTGAATGTGTTTGATGATAGAGTGGCAGATATAGGGTGTTTTGGTCGAGGTGGTGTGCAAAGTGAGAGGGTTAGGGAAAATGATTTGGTAAACAGAGAAGAGGTAGTGAAAGCTTTGCGGAAGATGAAAGCCGGCAAGGCAGCAGGTTTGGATGGTATTGCAGTGGAATTTATTAAAAAAGGGGGTGACTGTATTGTTGACTGGTTGGTAAGGTTATTTAATGTATGTATGACTCATGGTGAGGTGCCTGAGGATTGGCGGAATGCGTGCATAGTGCCATTGTACAAAGGCAAAGGGGATAAGAGTGAGTGCTCAAATTACAGAGGTATAAGTTTGTTGAGTATTCCTGGTAAATTATATGGGAGGGTATTGATTGAGAGGGTGAAGGCATGTACAGAGCATCAGATTGGGGAAGAGCAGTGTGGTTTCAGAAGTGGTAGAGGATGTGTGGATCAGGTGTTTGCTTTGAAGAATGTATGTGAGAAATACTTAGAAAAGCAAATGTATTTGTATGTAGCATTTATGGATCTGGAGAAGGCATATGATAGAGTTGATAGAGATGCTCTGTGGAAGGTATTAAGAATATATGGTGTGGGAGGAAAGTTGTTAGAAGCAGTGAAAAGTTTTTATCGAGGATGTAAGGCATGTGTACGTGTAGGAAGAGAGGAAAGTGATTGGTTCTCAGTGAATGTAGGTTTGCGGCAGGGGTGTGTGATGTCTCCATGGTTGTTTAATTTGTTTATGGATGGGGTTGTTAGGGAGGTAAATGCAAGAGTTTTGGAAAGAGGGGCAAGTATGAAGTCTGTTGGGGATGAGAGAGCTTGGGAAGTGAGTCAGTTGTTGTTCGCTGATGATACAGCGCTGGTGGCTGATTCATGTGAGAAACTGCAGAAGCTGGTGACTGAGTTTGGTAAAGTGTGTGGAAGAAGAAAGTTAAGAGTAAATGTGAATAAGAGCAAGGTTATTAGGTACAGTAGGGTGGAGGGTCAAGTCAATTGGGAGGTGAGTTTGAATGGAGAAAAAGTGGAGGAAGTGAAGTGTTTTAGATATCTGGGAGTGGATCTGGCAGCGGATGGAACCATGGAAGCGGAAGTGGATCATAGGGTGGGGGAGGGGGCGAAAATTCTGGGGGCCTTGAAGAATGTGTGGAAGTCAAGAACATTATCTCGGAAAGCAAAATTGGGTATGTTTGAAGGAATAGTGGTTCCAACAATGTTGTATGGTTGCGAGGCGTGGGCTATGGATAGAGTTGTGCGCAGGAGGATGGATGTGCTGGAAATGAGATGTTTGAGGACAATGTGTGGTGTGAGGTGGTTTGATCGAGTGAGTAACGTAAGGGTAAGAGAGATGTGTGGAAATAAAAAGAGCATGGTTGAGAGAGCAGAAGAGGGTGTTTTGAAGTGGTTTGGGCACATGGAGAGAATGAGTGAGGAAAGATTGACCAAGAGGATATATGTGTCGGAGGTGGAGGGAACGAGGAGAAGAGGGAGACCAAATTGGAGGTGGAAAGATGGAGTGAAAAAGATTTTGTGTGATCGGGGCCTGAACATGCAGGAGGGTGAAAGGAGGGCAAGGAATAGAGTGAATTGGAGCGATTTGGTATACCGGGGTTGACGTGCTGTCAGTGGATTGAATCAAGGCATGTGAAGCGTCTGGGGTAAACCATGGAAAGCTGTGTAGGTATGTATATTTGCGTGTGTGGATGTATGTATATACATGTGTATGGGGGGGGTTGGGCCATTTCTTTCGTCTGTTTCCTTGCGCTACCTCGCAAACGCGGGAGACAGCGACAAAGTATAAAAAAAAAAAAAAAAAAAAAATATATATATATATATATATATATATAGGGGAGATATATATATATAGGGGATGGGGAGAAAGAATACTTCCCACGTATTCCCTGCGTGTCGTAGAAGGCGACTAAAAGGGAAGGGAGCGGGGGGCTGGAAATCCTCCCCTCTCGTTTTTTTTTTTTTTTTTTTTTTTTTCAACAGAAGGAACAGAGAAGAGGGCCAGGTGAGGATATTTCCTCAAAGGCCCAGTCCTCTGTTCTTAACGCTACCTCGCTGTCGCGGGAAATGGCGGATACTATGAAAATAAAAAAAAAAATATATATATATAATTTTTTTTTCCTTTGTCGCTGTCTCCCGCGTTTGCGAGGTAGCGCAAGGAAACAGATGAAAGAAATGGCCCAACCCACCCCCATACACATGTATATACATACACGTCCACACACGCAAATATACATACCTACACAGCTTTCCATGGTTTACCCCAGACGCTTCACATGCCCTGATTCAATCCACTGACAGCACGTCAACCCCGGTAAACCACATCGATCCAATTCACTCAATTACTTGCCCTCCTTTCACCCTCCTGCATGTTCAGGCCCTGATCACACAAAATCTTGTTCACTCCATCTTTCCAACTCCAATTTGGTCTCCCACTTCTCCTCGTTCCCTCCACCTCCGACACATATATCCTCTTGGTCAATCTTTCCTCACTCATTCTCTCCAAGTGCCCAAACCATTTCACACCCTCTTCTGCTCTCTCAACCACGCTCTTTTTATTTCCACACATCTCTCTTACCCTTACATTACTTACTCGATCAAACCACCTCACACCACACATTGTCCTCAAACATCTCATTTCCAGCACATCCACCCTCCTGCATACAACTCTATCCATAGCCCATGCCTCGCAACCATACAACATTGTTGGAACCACTATTCCTTCAAACATACCCATTTTTGCTTTCCGAGATAATGTTCTCGACTTCCACACATTCTTCAAGGCTCCCAGGATTTTCGCCCCCTCCCCCACCCTATGATCCACTTCCGCTTCCATGGTTCCATCCGCTGCAAGATCCACTCCCAGATATCTAAAACACTTTACTTTCTCCAGTTTTTCTCCATTCAAACTTACCTCCCAATTGACTTGACCCTCAACCCTACTGTACCTAATAACCTTGCTCTTATTCACATTTACTCTTGACTTTCTTCTTTCACACACTTTACCAAACTCAGATACCAGCTTCTGCAGTTTCTCGCATGAATCAGCCACCAGCGCTGTATCATCAGCAAACAACAACTGACTCACTTCGCAAGCTCTCTCATCCACAACAGACTTCATACTTGCCCCTCTTTCCAAAACTCTTGCATTCACCTCCCTAACAACCCCAACCATAAACAAATTAAACAACCATGGAGACATCACACACCCCTGCCGCAAACCTACATTCACTGAGAACCAATCACTTTCCTCTCTTCCTACACGTACACATGCCTTACATCCTCGATAAAAACTTTTCACTGCTTCTAACAACTTTCCTCCCACACCATATATTCTTAATACCTTCCACAGAGCATCTCTATCAACTCTATCATATGCCTTCTCCAGATCCATAAATGCTACATACAAATCCATTTGCTTTTCTAAGTATTTCTCACATACATTCTTCAAAGCAAACACCTGATCCACACATCCTCTACCACTTTTGAAACCACACTGCTCTTCCCCAATCTGATGCTCTGTACATGCCTTCACCCTCTCAATCAATACCCTCCCATATAATTTACCAGGAATACTCAACAAACGTATACCTCTGTAATTTGAGCACTCACTTTTATCCCCTTTGCCTTTGTACAATGGCACTATGCACGCATTCCGCCAATCCTCAGGCACCTCACCATGAGTCAAACATACATTAAATAACCTTACCAACAAGTCAACAATACAGTCACCCCCTTTTTTAATAAATTCCACTGCAATACCATCCAAACCTGCTGCCTTGCCGGCTTTCATCTTCAGCAAAGCTTTTACTACCTCTTCTCTGTTTACCAAATCATTTTCCCTAACCCTCTCACTTTGCACACCACCTCGACCAATACACCCTATATCTGCCCTATATATATATATCTTTCTTTTTTTCTTTCAAACTATCCGCCATTTCCCGCGTTAGCAAGGTAGCGTTAAGAACAGAGGACTGGGCCTCTGAGGGAATATCTTAACCTGGCCTTGTTCTCTGTTCCTTCTTTTGGAAAATTAAAAAAAAAAAAAACGAGAGGGGAGGATTTCCAGCCTCCCACTCCCATATATATATATATATATATATATATATATATATATATATATATATATATATATATATATATATATATTTTCTTTCTTTTAAACTATTCGCCATTTCCCGCGTTAGCGAGGTAGCATTAAGAACAGAGGACTGGGCCTTTGAGAGAATACCCTCACCTAGCCCAATTCTCTGTTCCTTCTTTTGGAAAACTAAAAAAAAAAAAAAACGAGAGGGGAGGATTTCCAGCCCCCCGCTCCCTCCCCCTTTAGTCGCCTTCTACGACACGCAGGGAATACGTGGGAAGTATTCTTAATCCCCTATCCCCAGGGATATATATATATATATATATATATATATATATATATATATATATATATATATATATATATATATATATATATATATATCTTTTCTTTCTTTCAAACTATTCGCCATTTCCCACATTAGCGAGGTAGCGTTAAGAACAGAGGACTAGGCCTTTGAGGGAATACCCTCACCTGGCCCAATTCTCTGTTCCTTCTTTTGGAGAAAAAAAAAAAAAAAAAAAAAAAAATATATATATATATATATATATATATATATATATATATATGTATATATATATATATATAAGAATGAAGTCTGTTGTGGATGAGAGAGCTTGGGAAGTGAGTCAGTTGTTGTTCGCTGATGATACAGCGCTGGTGGCTGATTCATGTGAGAAACTGCAGAAGCTGGTGATTGAGTTTGGTAAAGTGTGTGAAAGAAGAAAGTTAAGAGTAAATGTGAATAAGAGCAAGGTAATTAGGTACAGTAGGGTTGAGGGTCAAGTCAATTGGGAGGTAAGTTTGAATGGAGAAAAACTGGAGGAAGTAAAGTGTTTTAGATACCTGGGAGTGGGTCTGGCAGCGGATGGAACCATGGAAGCGGAAGTGAATCATAGGGTGGGGGAGGGGGCGAAAATTCTGGGAGCCTTGAAGAATGTGTGGAAGTCGAGAACATTATCTCGGAAAGCAAAAATGGGTATGTTTGAAGGAATAGTGGTTCCAACAATGTTGTATGGTTGTGAGGCGTGGGCTATGGATAGAGTTGTGCGCAGGAGGATGGATGTGCTGGAAATGAGATGTTTGAGGACAATGTGTGGTGTGAGGTGGTTTGATCGAGTAAGTAACGTAAGGGTAAGAGAGATGTGTGAAAATAAAAAGAGCGTGGTTGAGAGAGCAGAAGAGGGTGTTTTGAAATGGTTTGGGCACATGGAGAGAATGAGTGAGGAAAGATTGACCAAGAGTATATATGTGTCGGAGGTGGAGGGAACGAGGAGAAGTGGGAGACCAAATTGGATGTGGAAAGATGGAGTGAAAAAGATTTTGTGTGATCAGGGCCTGAACATGCAGGAGGGTGAAAGGAGGGCAAGGAACAGAGTGAATTGGATTGATGTGGTATACCGGGGTTGACGTGATGTCAGTGGGTTGAATCAGGGCATGTGAAGCATCTGGGGTAAACCATGGAAAGCTGTGTAGGCATGTATATTTGCGTGTGTGGACGTATGTATAGACATGTGTATGGGGGTAGGTTGGTCCATTTCTTTCGTCTGTTTCCTTGCGCTACCTCGCAAACGCGGGAGACAGCGAAAAGAAGAAAAAAAAAATGTATATTTTGAAATGTTTAGGTATGTATAAGTGCGTGTGTGGATGTTTACGTACATACATGTGTATGTGGATGGGTTTGGCCTTTCTTCATCTGTTTCCTTGTGCTACCTCGCTAATGCGGGAGACTGCGACAAAGTATGATATATATGATATATATATATATATATATATATATATATATATATATATATATATATATATATATATATATATATATTATCCCCGGGGATAGAGGATTAAGAATACTTCTCACGTATTCCCTGCGTGTCGTAGAAGGCGACTAAAAGGGGAGGGAGCGGGGGGCTGGAAATCCTCCACTCTTGATTTTTTTTTTGATTTTCCAAAAGAAGGAACAGAGGGGGCCAGGTGAGGATATTCCAAAAATGGCCCAGTCCTCTGTTCCTAACGCTACCTCGCTAACGCGGGAAATGGCGAATAGTTTAAAAGAAAAAAGAATATATATATATATATATATATATATATATATATATATATATATATATATATATATATATCCCTGGGGATAGGGGAGAAAGAATACTTCCCACGTATTCCCTGCGTGTCGTAGAAGGTGACTAAAAGGGGAGGGAGCGGTGGGGCTGGAAATCCTCCCCTCTCTATTTTTTTTTTTTTTTATTTTTGCAAAAGAAGGAACAGAGAAGGGGGCCAGGTGAGGATATTCCCCCAAAGGCCCAGTTCTCTGTTCTTAACGCTACCTCGCTAATGCGGGAAATGGCGAATAGTTTGAAAAATAAAAATGTGCTGAGAGGTGCAACTGGAGGGATGTCTGATCATTATCTTGTGGAGGCTAAGGTGAAGATTTGTATGGGTTTTCAGAAAAGAAGAGTGAATGTTGGGGTGAAGAGGGTGGTGAGAGTAAGTGAGCGTGGGAAGGAGACTTGTGTGAGGAAGTACCAGGAGAGACTGAGTACAGAATGGAAAAAGGTGAGAACAATGGAAGTAAGGGGAGTGGGGGAGGAATGGGATGTATTTAGGGAATCAGTGATGGATTGCGCAAAAGATGCTTGTGGCATGAGAAGAGTGGGAGGTGGGTTGATTAGAAAGGGTAGTGAGTGGTGGGATGAAGAAGTAAGAGTATTAGTGAAAGAGAAGAGAGAGGCATTTGGACGATTTTTGCAGGGAAAAAATGCAATTGAGTGGGAGATGTATAAAAGAAAGAGACAGGAGGTCAAGAGAAAGGTGCAAGAGGTGAAAAAAAGGGCAAATGAGAGTTGGGGTGAGAGAGTACCATTAAATTTTAGGGAGAATAAAAAGATGTTCTGGAAGGAGGTAAAGAAAGTGCGTAAGACAAGGGAGCAAATGGGAACTTCAGTGAAGGGCGCAAATGGGGAGGTGAAAACAAGTAGTGGTGATGTGAGAAGGAGATGGAGTGAGTATTTTGAAGGTTTGTTGAATGTGTTTGATGATAGAGTGGCAGATATAGGGTGTTTTGGTCGAGGTGGTGTGCAAAGTGAGAGGGTTAGGGAAAATGATTTGGTAAACAGAGAAGAGGTAGTGAAAGCTTTGCGGAAGATGAAGGCCGGCAAGGCAGCAGGTTTGGATGGTATTGCAGTGGAATTTATTAAAAAAGGGGGTGACTGTATTGTTGACTTGTTGGTAAGGTTATTTAATGTATGTATGACTCATGGTGAGGTGCCTGAGGATTGGCGGAATGCGTGCATAGTGCCATTGTACAAAGGCAAAGGGGATAAGAGTGAGTGCTCAAATTACAGAGGTATAAGTTTGTTGAGTATTCCTGGTAAATTATATGGGAGGGTATTGATTGAGAGGGTGAAGGCATGTACAGAGCATCAGATTGGGGAAGAGCAGTGTGGTTTCAGAAGTGGTAGAGGATGTGTGGATCAGGTGTTTGCTTTGAAGAATGTATGTGAGAAATACTTAGAAAAGCAAATGGATTTGTATGTAGCATTTATGGATCTGGAGAAGGCATATGATAGAGTTGATAGAGATGCTCTGCGGAAGGTATTAAGAATATATGGTGTGGGAGGAAAGTTGTTAGAAGCAGTGAAAAGTTTTTATCGAGGATGTAAGGCATGTGTACGTGTAGGAAGAGAGGAAAGTGATTGGTTCTCAGTGAATGTAGGTTTGCGGCAGGGGTGTGTGATGTCTCCATGGTTGTTTAATTTGTTTATGGATGGGGTTGTTAGGGAGGTAAATGCAAGAGTTTTGGAAAGAGGGGCAAGTATGAAGTCTGTTGGGGATGAGAGAGCTTGGGAAGTGAGTCAGTTGTTGTTCGCTGATGATACAGCGCTGGTGGCTGATTCATGTGAGAAACTGCAGAAGCTGGTGACTGAGTTTGGTAAAGTGTGTGGAAGAAGAAAGTTAAGAGTAAATGTGAATAAGAGCAAGGTTATTAGGTACAGTAGGGTTGAGGGTCAAGTCAATTGGGAGGTGAGTTTGAATGGAGAAAAAGTGGAGGAAGTGAAGTGTTTTAGATATCTGGGAGTGGATCTGGCAGCGGATGGAACCATGGAAGCGGAAGTGGATCATAGAGTGGGGGAGGGGGCGAAAATTCTGGGGGCCTTGAAGAATGTGTGGAAGTCGAGAACATTATCTCGGAAAGCAAAAATGGGTATGTTTGAAGGAATAGTGGTTCCAACAATGTTGTATGGTTGCGAGGCGTGGGCTATGGATAGAGTTGTACGCAGGAGGATGGATGTGCTGGAAATGAGATGTTTGAGGACAATGTGTGGTGTGAGGTGGTTTGATTGAGTGAGTAACGTAAGGGTAAGAGAGATGTGTGGAAATAAAAAGAGCGTGGTTGAGAGAGCAGAAGAGGGTGTTTTGAAGTGGTTTGGGCACATGGAGAGAATGAGTGAGGAAAGATTGACCAAGAGGATATATGTGTCGGAGGTGGAGGGAACGAGGAGAAGAGGGAGACCAAATTGGAGGTGGAAAGATGGAGTGAAAAAGAATTTGTGTGATCGTGGCCTGAACATGCAGGAGGGTGAAAGGAGAGCAAGGAATAGAGTGAATTGGAGCGATGTGGTATAACGGGGTTGACGTGCTGTCAGTGGATTGAATCAAGGCATGTGAAGCGTCTGGGGTAAACCATGGAAAGCTGTGTAGGTATGTATATTTGCGTGTGTGGACGTATGTATATACATGTGTATGGGGGGGGGTTGGGTCATTTCTTTCGTCTGTTTCCTTGCGCTACCTCGCAAACGCGGGAGATAGCAACAAAGTATAATAAAAAAAAAATATATATATATATATATATATATATATTTTTTTTTTTCTTTCATACTATTTGCCATTTCCCAAGTTAGCAAGGTAGCATTAACAGAGGACTGGGCCTTTGAGGGAACATCCTCACCTGGCCCCCTTCTCTGTTCCTTCTTTTGGAAAATTAAAAAAAGACGAGAGGGGAGGATTTCCAGCCACCCGCTCCCTCCCCTTTTAGTCACCTTCTACAACATGCTGTTAATTAATGACTGGTTTTCTGTATCATAATTATCAACCTAGTGCATTTTCCTTATTCCTTCAACTTACTGCAATGCACTATTGTTTATATTGTCACCTTTCAAGATTGTGCAATTCCATTTCTTTCATGGGGATCTAAGTGTCCAGCACCCTAAAATTTCCATGTAATCTCTCTCTCCCCAAGTTGTTAATTTCAGCTTGTTTGTGAGACACCATACAACAAAGTAGTATTCAATATTTGTTCTGATGTATAAATTGAGCATTTGTCCTTCAGAGGAAGTTCTCATAACCACCTGCTCATTGCATAACCTTTTTTATTTATGTGAACTTCACATTCAAATTTTTAATTTACAGCTTACTCATAAAGCTTCAATTTTGTCATTCTCAGCCACTTTTGGTGTTGGACTCTCTTAAGGTGTCATTATTGTATTCAGCACTCCATACCTTATGTAGTATATACAAATTTTTCTTGACTGAATTTCATCAAAGTCTCTGCCAACTTATTGAAATCTCTATGAATTTTTTTTTTTTTTCATACTATACGCCATTTCCTGCGATAGCGAGGTAGCGTTAAGAACGGAGGACTGGGCCTTTGAGGGGAATATCCTCACCTGGCCCTCTTCTCTGTTCCCTTCTTTTGGAAAATTAAAAAAAAAAAAACGAGAGGGGAGGATTTCCAGCCCCCGCTCCCTTCCCTTTTAGTCGCCTTCTACGACACGCAGGGGATACATGGGAAGTATTCTTTCTCCCCTATCCCCAGGGAAAAATATATATATATATATATATATATATATATATATATATATATTTTTTTTTTTTTTTTTTTTTTTTTTTTTTTTAATACTTTGTCGCTGTCTCCCGCGTTTGCGAGGTAGCGCGAGGAAACAGACGAAAGAAATGGCCCAACCCCCATACACACGTACATACACACGTCCACACACGCAAATATACATACCTACACAGCTTTCCATGGTTTACCCCAGACGCTTCACATGCCTTGATTCAATCCACTGACAGCACGTCAACCCCTGTATACCACATCGCTCCAATTCACTCTATTCCTTGCCCTCCTTTCACCCTCCTGCATGTTCAGGCCCCGATCACACAAAATCTTTTTCACTCCATCTTTCCACCTCCAATTTGGTCTCCCTCTTCTCCTCGTTCCCTCCACCTCCGACACATATATCCTCTTGGTCAATCTTTCCTCACTCATTCTCTCCATGTGCCCAAACCATTTCAAAACACCCTCTTCTGCTCTCTCAACCACGCTCTTTTTATTTCCACACATCTCTCTTACCCTTACGTTACTTACTCGATCAAACCACCTCACACCACACATTGTCCTCAAACATCTCATTTCCAGCACATCCATCCTCCTGCGCACAACTCTATCCATAGCCCACGCCTCGCAACCATACAACATTGTTGGAACCACTATTCCTTCAAACATACCCATTTTTGCTTTCCGAGATAATGTTCTCGACTTCCACACATTTTTCAAGGCTCCCAAAATTTTCGCCCCCTCCCCCACCCTATGATCCACTTCCGCTTCCATGGTTCCATCCGCTGACAGATCCACTCCCAGATATCTAAAACACTTCACTTCCTCCAGTTTTTCTCCATTCAAACTCACCTCCCAATTGACTTGACCCTCAACCCTACTGTACCTAATAACCTTGCTCTTATTCACATTTACTCTTAACTTTCTTCTTCCACACACTTTACCAAACTCAGTCACCAGCTTCTGCAGTTTCTCACATGAATCAGCCACCAGCGCTGTATCATCAGCGAACAACAACTGACTCACTTCCCAAGCTCTCTCATCCCCAACAGACTTCATACTTGCCCCTCTTTCCAGGACTCTTGCATTTACCTCCCTAACAACCCCATCCATAAACAAATTAAACAACCATGGAGACATCACACACCCCTGCCGCAAACCTACATTCACTGAGAACCAATCACTTTCCTCTCTTCCTACACGTACACATGCCTTACATCCTCGATAAAAACTTTTCACTGCTTCTAACAACTTGCCTCCCACACCATATATTCTTAATACCTTCCACAGAGCATCTCTATCAACTCTATCATATGCCTTCTCCAGATCCATAAATGCTACATACAAATCCATTTGCTTTTCTAAGTATTTCTCACATACATTCTTCAAAGCAAACACCTGATCCACACATCCTCTACCACTTCTGAAACCGCACTGCTCTTCCCCAATCTGATGCTCTGTACATGCCTTCACCCTCTCAATCAATACCCTCCCATATAGTTTACCAGGAATACTCAACAAACTTATACCTCTGTAATTTGAGCACTCACTCTTATCCCCTTTGCCTTTGTACAATGGCACTATGCACGCATTCCGCCAATCCTCAGGCACCTCACCATGAGTCATACATACATTAAATAACCTTACCAACCAGTCAACAATACAGTCACCCCCTTTTTTAATAAATTCCACTGCAATACCATCCAAACCTGCTGCCTTGCCGGCTTTCATCTTCCGCAAAGCTTTTACTACCTCTTCTCTGTTTACCAAATCATTTTCCCTAACCCTCTCACTTTGCACACCACCACGACCAAAACACCCTATATCTGCCACTCTGTCATCAGACACATTCAACAAACCTTCAAAATACTCATTCCATCTCCTTCTCACATCACCACTACTTGTTATCACCTCCCCATTTACGCCCTTCACTGAAGTTCCCATTTGCTCCCTTGTCTTACGCACCCTATTTACCTCCTTCCAGAACATCTTTTTATTCTCCCTAAAATTTACTGATAGTCTCTCACCCCAACTCTCATTTGCCCTTTTTTTCACCTCTTGCACCTTTCTCTTGACCTCCTGTCTCTTTCTTTTATACTTCTCCCACTCAATTGCATTTTTTCCCTGCAAAAATCGTCCAAATGCCTCTCTCTTCTCTTTCACTAATACTCTTACTTCTTCATCCCACCACTCACTACCCTTTCTAAACAGCCCACCTCCCACTCTTCTCATGCCACAAGCATCTTTTGCGCAATCCATCACTGATTCCCTAAATACATCCCATTCCTCCCCCACTCCCCTTACTTCCACTGTTCTCACCTTTTTCCATTCTGTACACAGTCTCTCCTGGTACTTCCCCACACAGGTCTCCTTCCCAAGCTCACTTACTCTCACCACCTTCTTCACCCCAACATTCACTCCTCTTTTCTGAAAACCCTTACTAATCTTCACCTTAGCCTCCACAAGATAATGATCAGACATCCCTCCAGTTGCACCTCTCAGCACATTAACATCCAAAAGTCTCTCTTTCGCACGCCTGTCAATTAACATGTAATCCAATAACGCTCTCTGGCCATCTCTCCTGCTTACATAAGTATACTTATGTATATCTCGCTTTTTAAACCAGGTATTCCCAATCATCAGTCCTTTTTCAGCACATAAATCTACAAGCTCTTCACCATTTCCATTTACAACACTGAACACCCCATGCATACCAATTATTCCCTCAACTGCCACATTACTCACCTTTGCATTCAAATCACCCATCACTATAACCCGGTCTCGTGCATCAAAACCGCTAACACACTCATTCAGCTGCTCCCAAAACACTTGCCTCTCATGATCTTTCTTCTCATATATATATATATATTTTTTTTTTTTGCCGCTGTCTCCCGCGTTTGCGAGATAGCGCAAGGAAACAGACGAAAGAAATCGCCCAACCCACCCCATACACATGTATATACATACGTCCACACACACGCAAATATACATACCTACACAGCTTTCCATGGTTTACCCCAGACGCTTCACATGCCGCCTTGATTCAATCCACTGACAGCACGTCAACCCCGGTATACCAAATCGCTCCAATTCACTCTATTCCTTGCCCTCCTTTCACCCTCCTGCATGTTCAGGCCCCGATCACACAAAATCTTTTTCACTCCATCTTTCCACCTCCAATTTGGTCTCCCTCTTCTCCTCGTTCCCTCCACCTCCGACACATATATCCTCTTGGTCAATCTTTCCTCACTCATTCTCTCCATGTGACCAAACCATTTCAAAACACCCTCTTCTGCTCTCTCAACCACGCTCTT
Organism: Panulirus ornatus; assembly: GCF_036320965.1. NCBI lineage: Eukaryota > Metazoa > Arthropoda > Malacostraca > Decapoda > Palinuridae > Panulirus > Panulirus ornatus. The sequence goes on from NC_092285.1 coordinate 4,859,236, forward strand.
TTTATTTCCACACATCTCTCTTACCCTTACGTTACTTACTCGATCAAACCACCTCACACCACACATTGTCCTCAAACATCTCATTTCCAGCACATCCATCCTCCTGCGCACAACTCTATCCATAGTCCACGCCTCGCAACCATACAACATTGTTGGAACCACTATTCCTTCAAACATACCCACTTTTGCTTTCCGAGATAATGTTCTCGATTTCCACTCATTCTTCAAGGCTCCCAGAATTTTCGCCCCCTCCCCCACCCTATGATCCACTTCCGCTTCCATGGTTCCATCCGCTGCCAGATCCACTTCCAGATATCTAAAACACTTCACTTCCTCCGTTTTTCTCTTTTTCTCCATTCAAACTCACCTCCCAATTGACTTGACCCTCAACCCTATTGTACCTAATAACCTTGCTCTTATTCACATTTACTCTTAACTTTCTTCTTTCACACACTTTACCAAACTCAGTCACCAGCTTCTGCAGTTTCTCACATGAATCAGCCACCAGCGCTGTATCATCAGCGAACAACAACTGACTCACTTCCCAAGCTCTCTCATCCCCAACAGACTTCATACTTTCCCCTCTTTCCAAAACTCTTGCATTTACCTCCCTAACAACCCCATCCATAAACAAATTAAACAACCATGGAGACATCACACACCCCTGCCGCAAACCTACATTCACTGAGAACCAATCACTTTCCTCTCTTCCTACACGTACACATGCCTTACATCCTCGACAAAAACTTTTCACTGCTTCTAACAACTTGCCTCCCACACCATATATTCTTAATACCTTCCACAGAGCATCTCTATCAACTCTATCATATGCCTTCTCCAGATCCATAAATGCTACATACAAATCCATTTGCTTTTCTAAGTATTTCTCACATACATTCTTCAAAGCAAACACCTGATCCACACATCCTCTACCACTTCTGAAACCACACTGCTCTTCCCCAATCTGATGCTCTGTACATGCCTTCACCCTCTCAATCAATACCCTCCCATATAATTTACCAGGAATACTCAACAAACTTATACCTCTGTAATTTGAGCACTCACTCTTATCCCCTTTGCCTTTGTACAATGGCACCATGCAAGCATTCCGCCAATCCTCAGGCACCTCACCATGAGTCAAACATACATTAAATAACCTTACCAACCAGTCAACAATACAGTCACCCCCTTTTTTAAAAAATTCCACTGCAATACCATCCAAACCTACTGCCTTGCTGGCTTTCATCTTCCGCAAAGCTTTTACTATCTCTTTTCTGTTTACCAAATAATTTTCCCTAACCCGCTCACTTTGCACACCACCTCGACCAAAACACCCTATATTTGCCACTCTATCATCAAACACATTCAACAAGCCTTCAAAATACTCATTCCATCTCCTCACATCACCACTACTTGTTATCACCTTCCCATCAGCCCCCTTCACTGAAGTTCCCATTTGCTCCCTTGTCTTATGCACTTTATTTACCTCCTACCAAAACATCTTTTTATTCAACCTAAGATTTAATGATACTCTCTCATCCCAACTCTCATTTGCCCTCTTTTTCACCTCTTGCACCTTTCTCTTGACCTCCTGCCTCTTTCTTTTATACATCTCCCACTCATTTGCATTTTTTCCCTGCAAAAATCATCTAAATGCCTCTCTCTTCTCTTTCACTAATAATCTTACTTCTTCATCCCACCACTCACTACCCTTTCTGATCAACCCACCTCCCACTCTTCTCATGCCACAAGCATCTTTTGCGCAAGCCATCACTGCTTCCCTAAATACATCCCATTCCTCCCCCACTCCCCTTACCTCCTTAGTTCTCACCTTTTTCCATTCTGTACTTAGTCTCTCCTGGTACTTCCTCACACAAGTCTCCTTCCCAAGCTCACTTATTCTCACCACTCTCTTCACCCCAACATTCTCTCTTCTTTTCTGAAAACCCCTACAAATCTTCACCTTCGCCTCCACAAGATAATGATCAGACATCCCTCCAGTTGCACCTCTCAGCACATTAACATCCAAAAGTCTCTCTTTCGCGTGCCTATCAATTGACACGTAATCCAATAACGCTCTCTGGCCATCTCTCCTACTTACATACGTATACTTATATATATATCTCTTTTTAAACCAGGTATTCCCAATCACCAGTCCTTTTTCAGCACACAAATCTACAAGCTCTTCACCATTTCTATTTATAACACTGAACACCCTATGTATACCAATTATTCCCTCAACTGCCACATTACTCAGCTTTGCATTCAAATCACCCATCACTATAACCCGGTCTTGTGCATCAAAACCACTAACACACTCATTCAGCTGCTCCCAAAACACTTGCCTCTCATGATCTTTCTTCTCATGCCCAGGTGCATTGGCACAAATAATCACCCATCTCTCTCCATCAACTTTCAGTTTTACCCATATCAATCCAGAATTTACTTTCTTACACTCTATCACATACTCCCACAAATCCTGTTTCAGGAGTTGTGCTACTCCTTCCCTTGCTCTTGTCCTCTCACTAACCCCTGACTTTACTCCCAAGATATTCCCAAACCACTCTTCCCCTTTACCCTTGAGCTTCGTTGCACTCAGAGCCAAAACATCCAGGTTCCTTTCCTCAAACATACTACCTATCTCTCCTTTTTTCTCATCTTGGTTACATCCACACACATTTAGACACTCCAATCTGAGCCTTCGAGGAGGATGAGCACTCCCCGCGTGACTCCTTCTTCTGTTTCCTCTTTTAGAATGTTAAAATACAAGGAGAGGAGGGTGTCTGGCCCCCCGTTCCCGTCCCCTTTAGTCGCCCTCTACGACACGTGAGAAATGCATGGGAAGTATTCTTTCTCCCCTATCCCTAGGGGTATATAAGCAATGGGGGAGGAATGGGATGTATTTAGGGAATCAGTGATGGAGTGCGCAAAAGATGCTTGTGGCATGAGAAGCGTGGGAGGTGGTTTGATTAGAAAGGGTTGTGAGTGGTGGGATGAATAAGTAAGATTATTAGAGAGAGGCATTTGGACGATTTTTGCAGGGAAAAAATGCAATTGAGTGGAAGATGTATAAAAGAAAGAGACAGGAGGTCAAGAGAAAGGTGCAAGAGGTGAAAAAGAGGGTAAATGAGAGTTGGGGTGAGAGAGTATCATTAAATTTTAGGGAGAATAAAAAGATGTTCTGGAAGGAGGTAAATAAAGTGCGTGAGACAAGGGAGCAAATGGGAACTTCAGTGAAGGGCGCTAATGGGGAGGTGATAACAAATAGTGGTGATGTGAGAAGGAGATGGAGTGAGTATTTTGAAGGTTTGTTGAATGTGTTTGATGATAGAGTGGCAGATATAGGGTGTTTTGGTCGAGGTGGTGTGCAAAGTGAGAGGGTTAGGGAAAATGATTTGATAAACAGAGAAGAGGTAGTAAAAGCTTTGCGGAAGATGAAAGCCGGCAAGGCAGCAGGTTTGGATGGTATTGTAGTGGAATCTATTAAAAAAGGGGGTGACTGTATTGTTGACTGGTTGGTAAGGTTATTTAATGTATGTATGACTCATGGTGAGGTGCCTGAGGATTGGCGGAATGCATGGATAGTGCCATTGTACAAAGGCAAAGGGGATAAGAGTGAGTGCTCAAATTACAGAGGTATACGTTTGTTGAGTATTCCTGGTAAATTATATGGGAGGGTATTGATTGAGAGGGTGAAGGCATGTACAGAGCATCAGATTGGGGAAGAGCAGTGTGGTTTCAGAAGTGGTAGAGGATGTGTGAATCAGGTGTTTGCTTTGAAGAATGGATGTGAGAAATACTTAGAAAAGCAAATGGGTTTGTATGTAGCATTTATGGATCTGGAGAAGGCATATGATAGAGTTGATAGAGATGCTCTGTGGAAGGTATTAAGAATACATGGTGTGAGAGGCAAGTTGTTAGAAGCAGTGAAAAGTTTTTATCGAGGATGTAAGGCATGTGTACGTGTAGGAAGAGAGGAAAGTGATTGGTTCTCAGTGAATGTAGGTTTGCGGCAGGGGGTGTGTGATGTCTCCATGGTTGTTTAATTAGTTTATGGATGGGGTTGTTAGGGAGGTGAATGCAAGAGTTTTGGAAAGAGGGGTAAGTATGAAGTCTGTTGTGGATGAGAGAGCTTGGGGAGTGAGTCAGTTGTTGTTCGCTGATGATACAGCGCTGGTGGCTCATTCGTGTGAGAAACTGCAGAAGCTGGTATCTGAGTTTGGTAAAGTGTGTGAAAGAAGAAAGTCAAGAGTAAATGTGAATAAGAGCAAGGTTATTAGGTACAGTAGGGTTGAGGGTCAAGTCAATTGGGAGGTAAGTTTGAATGGAGAAAAACTGGAGGAAGTAAAGTGTTTTAGATATCTGAGAGTGGATCTGGCAGCGGATGGAACCATGGAAGCGGAAGTGAATCATAGGGTGGGGAAGGGGGCGAAAATCCTGGGAGCCTTGAAGAATGTGTGGAAGTCGAGAACATTATCTCAGAAAGCAAAAATGGGTATGTTTGAAGGAATAGTGGTTCCAACAATGTTGTATGGTTGCGAGGCGTGGGCAATGGATAGAGTTGTGCGCAGGAGGGTGGATGTGCTGGAAATGAGATGTTTGAGGACAATGTGTGGTGTGAGGTGGTTTGATCGAGTAAGTAATGTAAGGGTAAGAGAGATGTGTGGAAATAAAAAGAGCGTGGTTGAGAGAGCAGAAGAGGGTGTTTTGAAATGGTTTGGGCACATGGAGAGAATGAGTGAGGAAAGATTGACCAAGAGGATATATGTGTCAGAGGTGGAGGGAACAAGAAGTGGGAGACCAAATTGGAGGTGGAAAGATGGAGTGAAAAAGATTTTGAGTGATCGGGGCCTGAACATGCAGGAGGGTAAAAGGCGGGCAAGGAATAGAGTGAATTGGATCGATGTGGTATACCGGGGTTGACGTGCTGTCAGTGGATTGAATCAGGGCATGTGAAGCGTCTGGGGTAAACCATGGAAAGTTGTGTGGGGTCTGGATGTGGAAAGGGAGCTGTGGTTTCGGGCATTATTGCATGACAGCTAGAGAATGAGTGTGAACGAATGGGGCCTTTGTTGTCTTTTCCTAGCGCTACCTCGCACACATGAGGGGGGAGGGGGATGGTATTCCATGTGTTGCGAGGTGGCGATGGGAATGAATAAAGGCAGACAGTGTGAATTGTGTGCATGGGTATATATGTATGTGTCTGTGTGTGTATATATACGTGTACACTGAGATGTATAGGTATGTATATTTGCGTGTGTGGACGTGTATGTATATACATGTGTATGGGGTGGGTTGGGCCATTTCTTTCGTCTGTTTCCTTGCGCTACCTCGCAAATGCGGGAGACAGCGACATAGCAAAATAATAAAATATATATATCTATCTATCTATCTATCTATATATATATATATATATATCTTTTCTTTCATACTATTCGCCATTTCCCGCATTAGCGAGGTAGCGTTGAGAACAGAGGACTGGGCCCTTGAGGGAATATCCTCACCTGGGCCCCTTCTCTGTTCCCTCTTTTGGAAAAAAAAAAAAAAAAAAAAAAAAAAAAAAAAATATATATATATATATATATATATATATATATATATATATATATATATTTTTTTTTTTGCTGTGTCACTGTCTCCCGCATTTGCGAGGTAGCGCAAGGTAACAGACGAAAGAAATGGCCCAACCCACCCAGATACACATGTATATACATACGTCCACACACGCAAATATACATACCTACACAGCTTTCCATGGTTTACCCCAGACGCTTCCCATGCCCTGATTCAATCCACTGACAGCACGTCAACCCCGGTATACCACATCGATCCAATTCACTCTATTCCTTGCCCTCCTTTCACCCTCCTGCATGTTCAGGCCCCGATCACACAAAATCTTTTTCACTCCATCTTACCACCTCCAATTTGGTCTCCCACTTCTCCTCGTTCCCTCCACCTCCGACACATATATCCTGTTGGTCAATCTTTCCTCACTCATTCTCTCCATGTGCCCAAACCATTTCAAAACACTCTCTTCTGCTCTCTCAACCACGCTCTTTTTATTTCCACACATCTCTCTTACCCTTGCGTTACTTACTTGATCAAACCACCTCACACCACACATTGTCCTCAAACATCTCATTTCCAGCACATCCATCCTCCTGCGCACAACTCTATCCATAGCCCACGCCTCGCAACCATACAACATTGTTGGAACCACTATTCCTTCAAACATACCCATTTTTGCTTTCCGAGATAATGTTCTCGACTTCCACACATTCTTCAAGGCACCCAGGATTTTCGCCCCCTCCCCCACCCTATGATCCACTTCCGCTTCCATGGTTCCATCCGCTGCCAGATCCACTCCCAGATATCTAAAACACTTTACTTCCTCCAGTTTTTCTCCATTCAGACTTACCTCCCAACTGACTTGACCCTCAACCCTACTGTACCTAATAACCTTGCTCTTATTCACATTTACTCTTAACTTTCTTCTTTCACACACTTTACCAAACTCAGTCACCAGCTTCTGCAGTTTCTCACATGAATCAGCCACCAGCGCTGTATCATCAGCGAACAACAACTGACTCACTTCCCAAGCTCTCTCATCCCCAACAGACTTCGTACTTGCCCCTCTTTCCAAAACTCTTGCATTTACCTCCCTAACAACCCCATCCATAAACAAATTAAACAACCATGGAGACATCACACACCCCAGCCGCAAACCTATATTCACTGAGAACCAATCACTTTCCTTTCTTCCTACACGTACACATGCCTTACATCCTCGATAAAAACTTTTCACTGCTTCTAACAACTTGCCTCCCACACCATATATTCTTAATACCTTCCACAGAGCATCTCTATCAACTTTATCATATGCCTTCTCCAGATCCATAAATGCTACATACAAATCCATTTGCTTTTCTAAGTATTTCTCATATACATTCTTCAAAGCAAACACCTGATCCACACATCCTCTACCACTTCTGAAACCACACTGCTCTTCCCCAATCTGATGCTCTGTACATGCCTTCACCCTCTCAATCAATACCCTCCCATATAATTTACCAGAAATACTCAACAAACTTATACCTCTGTAATTTGAGCACTCACTCTTATCCCCTTTGCCTTTGTACAATGGCACTATGCATGCATTCCGCCAATCCTCAGGCACCTCACCATGAGTCAAACATACATTAAATAACCTTACCAACCAGTCAATAATACAGTCACCCCCTTTTTTAATAAATTCCACTGCAATACCATCCAAACCTGCTGCCTTGCCAGCTTTCATCTTCCGCAAAGCTTTTACTACCTCTTCTCTGTTTACCAAATCATTTTCCCTAACCCTCTCACTTTGCACACCACCTCGACCAAAACACCCTATATCTACCACTCTATCATCAAACACATTCAACAAACCTTCAAAATACTCACTCCATCTCCTTCTCACATCACCACTACTTGTTATATATATTTTTTTTTTTATACTTTGTCGCTGTCTCCCGCGTTACATAAGTATACTTATGTATATCTCGCTTTTTAAACCAGGTATTCCCAATCATCAGTCCTTTTTCAGCACATAAATCTACAAGCTCTTCACCATTATACCTCTGTAATTTGAGCACTCACTCTTATCCCCTTTGCCTTTGTACAATGGCACTATGCACGCATTCCGCCAATCCTCAGGCACCTCACCATGAGTCATACATACATTAAATAACCTTACCAACCAGTCAACAATACAGTCACCCCCTTTTTTAATAAATTCCACTGCAATACCATCCAAACCTGCTGCCTTGCCGGCTTTCATCTTCCGCAAAGCTTTCACTACCTCTTCTCTGTTTACCAAATCATTTTCCCTAACCCTCTCACTTTGCACACCACCTCGACCAAAACACCCTATATCTGCCACTCTATCATCAAACACATTCAACAAACCTTCAAAATACTCACTCCATCTCCTTCTCACATCACCACTACTTGTTATCACCTCCCCATTTGCGCCCTTCACTGAAGTTCCCATTTGCTCCCTTGTCTCACGCACTTTATTTACCTCCTTCCAGAACATCTTTTTATTCTCCCTAAAATTTAATGATACTCTCTCACCCCAACTCTCATTTGCCCTTTTTTTCACCTCTTGCACCCTTCTCTTGACCTCCTGTCTCTTTCTTTTATACATCTCCCACTCAATGTGATGGGTGATTTGAATGCAAAGGTGAGTAATGTGGCAGTTGAGGGAATAATTGGTATACATGGGGTGTTCAGTGTTGTAAATGGAAATGGTGAAGAGCTTGTAGACTTATGTGCTGAAAAAGGACTGATGATTGGGAATACCTGGTTTAAAAAGCGAGATATACATAAGTATACTTATGTAAGTAGGAGAGATGGCCAGAGAGCGTTATTGGATTAAGTGTTAATTGACAGGCGTGCGAAAGAGAGACTTTTGGATGTTAATGTGCTGAGAGGTGCAACTGGAGGGATGTCTGATCATTATCTTGTGGAGGCTAAGGTGAAGATTTGTATGGGTTTTCAGAAAAGAAGAGTGAATGTTGGGGTGAAGAGGGTGGTGAGAGTAAGTGAGCTTGTGAAGGAGACCTGTGTGAGGAAGTACCAGGAGAGACTGAGTACAGAATGGAAAAAGGTGAGAACAATGAAAGCAAGGGGAGTGGGGGAAGAATGGGATGTATTTAGGGAATCAGTGATGGATTGCGCAAAAGATGCTTGTGGCATGAGAAGAGTGGGAGGTGGGTTGATTAGAAAGGGTAGTGAGTGGTGGGATGAAGAAGTAAGAGTATTAGTGAAAGAGAAGAGAGAGGCATTTGGACGATTTTTGCAGGGAAAACTGTATAAATAATTAGATAAATGTATGCCTTTCCCTTTTTCATGCATATGATTTATCAGTCATATATGTTTGCATGTTGCTCAAGACATGAAATATCTATGAGTTTCATGAATTTGTTGTTGGTTTTCTTTCTTGAAAAATGATGCAAATTTATTCACTCTTGTCCCTTAAATATGTGTTAATCATGTGTATACCATATATTTCATCCTTTTCACTTTTTACATTACATGTAAATACATGCTTATCATGAGTATTTTATAGCCAAGTGCATGTTTGTTGTTAGCATACCATATGTTTTACCCTTTTCATTCTTTACAGTATATCAAATTATTGGAAAAAAGAATGATATTTTAGAAAGTAAAAGTAGTGACATATCTTTTTGTATCGTACTAATTGAAATAATATCTTTTGCTGAAGCCTACATCCTGTAGGCTTTTGGCTATAAAGTGGCTTTCATCAACTATTGCGGGATACGGTCTCTACTAGTTTCAAAACTAGGAGGCTTTGCCTCACTTTTCATCAAATTTGTTTTCTTTGGCATCTTTTTCTGGTGAAGGCTAGTCTCATCAGAGTTCCACACCTGATCTGGTATGTAACCTTTTTCCTCTACAATTATCTGGAATTACTCTTCTGTGCACTGTGCAGCCTCACCTAACAGTCACATTTCTCAAGCCGACAGTTATGATAATACTATGAATCCAGCCCTGGCCAGTAAATTTACTTTCAATGCCTGCCCTATCTTTTTCATTCATGAACTCCTTAAATATACATTGCCTTATCTGATAATTTGCCCAGTAATAGGAAACTCGCATAATTTCTTGCACCCAGATTATTATAACATCCTCCATCTTGACATGACTACTTCAAGTGGGCAGAAACATAGAAAATATATGAGTGGCAAATGATGCACACTTACTCTTTGAATGCTAACAGAGAAATAACATGGAGAGTACTGTGGCATGTGCAGGATTTGCACACCATGGCACATGGCCAACTGGGCAAATGTTTTATTATGATGGCTCATATCACTACAAATGGGGAATAACATAGGTGCTCATACTATATCAACATCATTATATCAAACAGCTCTATGTCTCAGTGTTGCAATACATAAGGCTAAGGACCTCATCCCTCTACAATGTTTACATTATAACTTAAAGATTTGAAAACAGTATATGAAAAACACTTTAGTGATGAGTTACCCTTAATATGTCTTCAGCACTTTATGCAAAAATGTCAGTATATAATACTAATGTTTACTCTACCATAGGCAGCTCAGGAAGTTCAGCAAGGATGTGATATGTGCATCCAAGGTTTAGTGAATCAAAGGTTGCCACAAGAACAAATTCTGGCTACTGTAGCAGTATGGAAAACCTTACAAAAGCATACAGCAAGCATACCATCTAATACAAAGAAATAGGCAGCTTATCTTTAATGTTAAGAGGAGCAATAACAGCAGCACAAGCAGCTGAAGAGCATCAAGAGCACTTGGGGCATACAGCAAGTGCAGCATTAACCCACTGACTGTTGATATCCTCTATATGGGACACTACTTCCGGGAGTTGACTGCAAGTATCCCATATGTAGGATATCATTTTGAAAAATTCTTTGTAGGCATTTGGGATTTCAACTAGTCAAAAGTCACTTACTGGCATCTCAAAGGGTATTTCCATACATAAGTCCATACTTTTTCTGCTTAAGTTCCCAGTAATCATCACAATGCTGAAGTGTGCAGTACAACTTCACCTCACACGAGCTGTACAAGAAAACCCAAATTATTACATGGACTTATTAGACACAATTGACTCAAACAGTTTAGAGGAGAGTGACAGTGAATCAAGTGGACACTGTCTTTACAGAGATGTCAAAGAACAAAGGCAGAAAGAAGAGCATGATATTACCAACAGTGAGAGTGAAGATGATCTTGGTCCCTGTGTGAGGAAGATAGGTGCTGGCAGAGGGAAGTGGTGGCATGTTGATATGTCATGTTGGCTATCTGTCTCGTGGACTTGGATGGATGGTGCCAATTTCACTCTTACACAATTTGTGTTTGATAAAAGTAATTCAGGTATAACAGGTGCCCGTTCCATCACCAAAACTTCTGAGGAGCTGGACTATTTCTTTGAGTATTTTTGGTAGTAAATTGATGGACATGGTAGCAACTGAAACAAATCACTATTATGTTTTTGTGTAGGTAGCACAGCCAAAATCTCCAAGCAGTAGGCTGTCCAAGTTCACTGACACCACATGAAATAAAATGTATAAGTTCTGTGTATGGTGATGATGGTTCATGATAAGAAACAGGAAAAAAATGAATATTGGACCACTGATGAGACGTTTGAGCTGAAGTTTATTAGGAAAATTATGCCCTGGGATCGCTTTCTGCAACTTCTTTGTCTCCTTCATTTTACAGACTGAAAGCAACTACATACTTGACCTTACAATATATACTGGAAAACAGATTCAAATCAATCCTGGTAAGGAACTAGGAGTTTCACGATCCACAGTGAAAACTTTCATGTCAGGTCATTTAGACAAAGGTCACATACTGTATGGGGATAATCAGTTTACTAGCCCAAAATTATTCCCCAACATCGAAAGTGGGGAAGCAGTCTCAAGTCAGTGTAACAACATTTTACAAGTTAAATGGCATGATAATCATGTGCACATGCTTTCCACTGTCCATGAACACAGTGAAAAGCATGGTGGTGAGAAAGTGGAAAAACCAGCATGCAATGTGGATTACACTCAGAAAATAAGAGCTGTAGATAGATTTGATATGCTTACCACCTGTGTTGAGTGTGTGAGAAAGAGCACAAGGTGGTATATCAAAATGTTCCTTCACTTGCTAGATAAGTCAGTGTTGAATGCCTTCAGTATGTACTTAGTGAAGACAGGCCAGAAGCCAAAATTGAAGGACTCATTGAGACACCAAGTCAACACATTGGTAGATGTCAAATATGTTTGGTGGGTACACACATTCCTTGTCCTATCCCATCAACAATAGTTGAAAAAAGAGCCTGGCTCAGGTGTTATGTATATGCTAATACCACTCAAGGGCTGAGAAGAGTAAAGAAAACACACTACATTTGTACTGAACAGGATGTGCCTTTGTGTGTGCAGCCACATTTTGAGGAATACCATATGAAAAGCAATTACTGAAAATTGAAAGACTATTATGTTTCAATGTGCAATTATATGTACATATATGGTAAATACCAAAATATCAATAATTTGCAATAGGAGAAACAGTATTATTGTAAGGAGATATGGCATGAGTGTCAGGAAACTAAAACATAAATGTAGTAAACACAAGATGAAGGATGCATTGTTAAGCTGACAGAGTCAGCCATATCAATGGCCTTAACACCCCTGAAAAAATATGACCAATCTGTGAGCTTTTACGCAGTGACAGTATTGTAACCAATGTGATATAAAGGTACTGCTACTGTGGAAAGTAAAGAAGCTGAGAACTGGGAAAGGTATTGAGTTTCATCAATTCAAGGGGTGCTCTAGTTTTACTTAAGTAGCCAAGTCTCATCCCACCTTCTTGTGGTGACCTCGTCAAGTATACCCCTTATGGGTGGAACTAAAGGGGTAGGTGTTGCCCATCGGGGCAACAGTTTTAGATTTGGACAAATGCCTGAGGTGCACTGATACATTTAGTTTTGAAAATATTTAAGCCTCGCTGCCTCTGGAAACACTGCGCTAGAGTTGCCCTCTGCCAATGACCTGCCAAGGGTGAGGCACAAAAGGCTAAGAAGCAGCACTGGAGTCAACAAGTTGTGCCGAGGGTAAAAAGGAATGAGTGACTGAGGGTGATGGTGCTGAATGTGAATGGAATGACTGAGGAGAATAAAAGGAGGGAGGTTGTCGAGAGGTGTAAAAGTTGTATTGTGAATGTGCTAGGGATTGGGGAAACATATCCTCAGGTAGGGTGTGTGAAGTGAAAATGGAAATGAATGCAAGTTACTGGAGGGCTTGGAAGGAGGTGTGGTATGAACAGGAATGAGTGAAAATTATCAGGGAAGCAGAAAATAAGGATGTGCAATTCTGATTTCACCAAGAGTATGGGAGGGTGTTACAGAGCATGGGTGGAATGGATCAAGAATAGTGTGGGTGAAAGGAAAGATTGGGATCGTGAAATATGTATGGGTATGTGTATATGCGCCTGTGAATATGAAGACTTTAAGAGGTAAGGATGAAAAGAAGCTTTTTTGGAGGAATTTGTATGACTGCATAAACGGTTTTGAGAATGAGAGAAATGTGGATGTATTGGGTGATATGAATGCAAAAGTGGGATGCGATGGAATTGATGAGATAGTTGGTAAATGGGGAGTGCTTGGAGTAAATGAGAATGGAAACTATCTTGTGGATATTTGTGCTGAGAGGGGTTTATTCCCTGCAAATGCCTTTTTTCAGCATGAGATGATCCATGGATATACATGGATGAGCAAAAGGCTTTGACTATGTGGCAATGGATGAAAGATTGAGAAAGGTTGTGCTGGATGCTATAGTTGTGAGAGGATTCTTTGGAGACTTCGACCATTTCGTAGTCCTTGTGGGGATGAGGATCAGGGAGAAGTGGAGGTATGGTGTAAGAAGAATGAAGAGGTAAAAGTGTTGGCAAGTGAGATGAATCAGGAAAAATACAGGGAGAAGTATGAAAGGAAGCTAACTGAAAGCTTAGATGGAAATGCAGTGAATGTAGGAATGCAATCATGTTTGAATGAGGTGTTTAAAAATGTTCAGAGAAATACCAGAAAAGGTTGTAGAATCAGTGATTGGTAACATGGTAGTGAGATAAAGAAGTACAAAGGGGGCAATGCATGGTGGACAGAAGAAATTAGAAATGCAGTGGAAGAGAAGAAAAAGACATATGGTAGATTGCTCAACAGGAATGTACCAGTGGAAGTTCAGCAAAGGAAGAACACAAAAAATGTAAGCGGAGCATTAAGAAGCTGATAGCTGAAAGCAAAGAAAGAGTAGATGAATATTTTGGAAGAATGTTAAGTGAAAAGTTTTGGGATAATGAGAAACTATACTAGAAGGAAGTGAAAATTGAGAGGTGGATGTAAGAGTGGAAATGCTGAAGTGAGAAGTAAGAAAGGGGAATTGCAGAATCAAAAGGAGAAAATGAAAAAAAGATGGAGAGAGTATTTTGAAGAACAGATGAATGTGGGACAAGGGGAAGCAGCAGTTGTTACATGCATGAGTATGGAGAAGAAAAGGATGAAGATACAATGCAGGGGCCTTGAGCAAAGAGGAAGGTAAGAAGGGCAATAATGAGACTGAAGGTAGGAAAGGCACCTAGAGTGGATGGGATTATGGCTGAAATGCTGAAGTATGGAGGAAAAAGTGTGATACAGTGGATGCATATGTAATTTAGTATGAAAACAGAAGGTTGTGCCTGAGGATTGGGTGAAAGCTATTATTGCTCCTTTATTCAAAGGAGACAGTCCGAAGGATATTTGTAACAATTATAGGGGAATAAGTTTGTTAACTATACCAGGAAAAAAATTAAGCAAGAATATTAACTGACAGAATGATGGAAGTGACTGAATGCAGAATAATTGAAAAGCAAGAGTGTTTTAGGAAAGGTAAGGGATGTGTGGATCAGACTTTTGTAGTAATGATGACCATGGAAAAGTATTTAGCAAAAGGTAAGAAGTTGTATGCAGCTTTTATGGATCTAGAGAAAGTATATGACAGTCAAGTGGAGTATTTTGTGAGACGTGTATATTGTACAAGAGGAAAACGGTTGGATGGCAAAAAAGCCTTCTATAGAGGAACAAATGTGAGTGTAAGAGTGGATGGAGAGCCTATCGAAAGTTTTGAGATACATGTAGGTGTGAGGAAGGACTGTGTGATGTCACTGTGGCATTTTAACATATATGTATGGATGAAGTGATAAGACATGAAAGCAAAACTAAGGAAAAGAGGTGCAGAGATGGAGTGTGGCAGTGAGATATGGTGGCTAGTGGCAAGCCAGTCTGTGGATGATACTGTGTTGTCTGTGGAGAGTGAAGAGGAGTGCAGAAGGATGTAGGTATGTTTTATGATGTGTGTAAGTACAGGAAATTAAAGGGGATAGGGGAAAAAGAATACTTCCCAGCCATTCATCACGTGTCGTAGAAGGCGACTAAAGGGGACGGGAGCGGGGGGCTAGAAACCCTCCCCTCCTTGTATTTCAACTTTCTAAAAGGGGAAACAGAAGAAGGAGTCACACGGGGAGTGCTCATCCTCCTCGAAGGCTCAGATTGGGGTGTCTAAATGTGTGTGGATGTAACCAAGATGAGAAAAAAGGAGAGACAGGTAGTATGTTTGAGGAAAGGAACCTGGATGTTTTGGCTCTGAGTGAAACGTAGCTCAAGGGTAAAGGGGAAGAGTGGTTTGGGAATGTCTTGGGAGTTAAGTCAGGGGTTAGTGAGAGGACAAGAGCAAGGGAAGGAGTAGCACTACTCCTGAGACAGGAGTGGTGGGAGTATGTGATTAGAGTGTAAGAAAGTAAACTCTAGATTGATATGGGTAAAACTGAAAGTTAATGGAGAAAGATGGGTGATTATTGGTGCATATGCATCTGGGCATGAGAAGAAAGATCATGAATGACAAGTGTTTTGGGAGCAGCTTAATGAGTATGTTAGTAGTTTTGATGCACGAGACTGGGTTATAGTGATGGGTGATTTGAATGCAAAGGTGAGTAATGCGGCAGTTGAGGGAATAATTGATATACATGGGGTGTTCAGTGTTGTAAATGGAAATGGTGAAGAGCGTGCTTAAAAAGGACTGGTGATTGGGAATACCTGGTTTAAAAGGAGAGATATACATAAGTATACGTATGTAAGTAGGAGAGATGGCCAGAGAGCATTATTGGATTAGGTGATAATTGATAGGCGTGCGAAAGAGAGACTTTTGGATGTTAATGTGCTGAGAGGTGCAACTGGAGTGATGTATGATCATTATCTTGTGGAGGCGAAGGTAGAGATTTGTAGAAGTTTTCAGAAAAGAAGAGAGAATGTTAGGGTAAAGAGAGTGGTGAGAGTAAGTGAGCTTGGGAAGGAGACTTGTGTGAGGAAGTACCAGGAGAGACTAAGTACAGAATGGAAAAAGGTGAGAACAAAGGACGGAAGGGGAGTGGGGGAGGAATGGGATGTATTTAGGGAAGCAGTGATGGCTTGAGCAAAAGATGCTTGTGGCATGAGAAGCGTGGGGGGTGGGCAGATTAGAAAGGGTAGTGAGTGGTGGGATGAAGAAGTAAGATTATTAGTGAAAGAGCAGAGAGAGGCATTTGGACGATTCTTGCAGGGAAATAATGCAAATGAGTGGGAGATGTATAAAAGAAAGAGGCAGGAGGTCAAGAGAAAGATGCAAGAGGTGAAAAAGAGGGCAAATGAGAGTTGGGGTGGGAGAGTATCATTAAATTTTAAGAAGAATAAAAAGATGTTTTGGAAGGAGGTAAATAAAGTGCGTAAGACAAGGGAACAAATGGGAACTTCAGTGAAGGGGGCTAATGAGGAGGTGATAGCATGTAGTGGTGATGTGAGAAGGGGATGGAGTGAGTATTTTGAAGGTTTGTTGAATGTGTTTGATGATACAGTGGCAGATATCAGGTGTTTTGGTCGAGGTGGTGTGCAAAGTGAGAGGTTAAGGAGGATGATTTGGTAAACAGAGAAGAGGTAGTAAAAGCTTTGCAGAAGATGAAAGCCGGCAAGGCAGCGGGTTTGGATGGCATTGCAGTGGAATTTATTAAAAACGGGGGTGACTGTATTGTTGACTGGTTGGTAAGGTTATTTAATGTATGAATGACTCATGGTCAGGTGCCTGAGGATTGGCAGAATGCTTGCATAGTGCCCTTGTACAAAGGCAAAGGGGACAAAGGTGAGTGCTCAAATTACAGAGGTATAAGTCTGTTGAGTATTCCTGGGGGGAAATTATATGGGAGGGTATTGATTGAGAGGGTGAAGGTATGTACAGAGCATCAGATTGGGGAAGAGCAGTGTGGTTTCAGAAGTGGTAGAGGATATGTGGATCAGGTGTTTGCTTTGAGCAATGTATGTGAGAAATACTTAGAAAAGCAAATGGATTTGTATGTAGCATTTATGGATCTGGAGAAGGCATATGATAGAGTTGAGAGAGATGCTCTGTGGAAGGTATTAAGAGTATATGGTGTGGGAGGCAAGTTGTTAATAGCAGTGAAAAGTTTTTATCAAGGATGTAAGGCATGTGTACGTGTAGGAAGAGAGGAAAGTGATTGGTTCTCAGTGAATGTTGGTTTGTGGCAGGGGTGTGTGATGTCTCCATGGTTGTTTAATTTGTTTATGGATGGGGTTGTTAGGGAGGTGAATGCAAGAGTTTTGGAAAGAGGGGAAAGTATGAAGTCTGTTGGGGATGAGAGAGCTTGGGAAGTGAGTCAGTTGTTGTTCGCTGATGATACAGCGCTGGTGGCTGATTCATGTGAGAAACTGCAGAAGCTGGTGACTGAGTTTGGTAAAGTGTGTGAAAGAAGAAAGTTGACAGTAAATGTGAATAAGAGCAAGGTTATTAGGTACAGTAGGGTTGAGGGTCAAGTCAATTGGGAGGTAAGTTTGAATGGAGAAAAACTGGAGGAAGTGAAGTGTTTTAGATATCTGGGAGTGGATTTGGCAGTGGATGGAACCATGGAAGCAGAAGTGAATCATAGGGTGGGGGAGGGGGCGAAAATTCTGGGAGCCTTGAAGAATGTGTGGAAGTCGAGAGCATTATCTCGGAAAACAAAAATGGGTATGTTTGAAGGAATAGTGGTTCCAACAATGTTGTATGGTTGCGAGGCATGGGCTATGGATAGTGTTGTGCGCAGGAGGGTAGATGTGCTGGAAATGAGATGTTTGAGGACAATATGTGGTGTGAGGGTTTGATCGAGTAAGTAATAATAGGGTAAGAGAGATGTGTGGTAATAAAAAGAGTGTGGTTGAGAGAGCAGAAGAGGGTGTTTTGAAATGGTTTGGTCACATGGAGAGAATGAGTGAGGAAAGATTGACCAAGAGGATATATGTGTCAGAGGTGGAGGGAACGAGAAGTGGGAGACTAAATTGGAGGTGGAAAGATGGAGTGAAAAAGATTCTGAGTGATCGGGGCCTGAACATGCAGGAGGGTGAAAGGCGTGCAAGGAATAGAGTGAATTGGAACGATGTGGTATACCAGGGTCGATGTGCTGTCAATGGATTGAACCAGGGCATGTGAAGCATCTGGGGTAAACCATGAAAAGTTCTGTGGGGCCTGGATGTGGAAAGGGAGGTGTGATTTCGGTGCATTACTACATGACAGCTTGAGACTGAGTGTGAACAAATAGGGCCTTTGTTGTCTTTTCCTAGTGCTACCTCACACACATGAGGGGGGAGGAGGTTGTTAGTTCATGTGTGGCGAGGTGGCAATGGGAATGAATAAAAAAGGTCGACAGTATGAATTATGTACATGTGTATATATGTATATGTCTGTGTGTGTATACATATGTATACGTTGAGGTGTATAGGTATATATATTTGCGTCTGTGAACATGTATGTATATACATGTGTATATGGGTGGGTTGGGCCATTCTTTCGTCTGTTTCCTTGCGCTACCTCGCTAACGTGGGAGACTGCGACAAAGCAAAAAAAAGAAAAAAAGAGTAAAGTAATGGTGTAAGAAAATGGAGTGAAAGTATAGATTTTGTACAACCATACAGAGTGAAAGAAGAAAGGGTACTAAATTGTGCTGTGGATATGAGGGGAAAAGACTGGAAGAAATGACGGAATTTAAGTATCTGGGAGCTATCTTGGATAAGTGAGGTGATATGTTAGGAGAGATAAAGGAGAGAGCAGTACAAGATAGGAAACTCATTGGGTTCCTTCATAGAATAATGAAGGGTAGAGGTGTAAGTATGGAAATGAAGAGAAGATAAAGGGACAGCACTGTCCTCCCAACCCTGACCTATGCAGCCAAAACATGGACATGGAATGAGTCACAGAGGTCAAAAATCCAGACTGTGGAAATGAGCTATTTGAGAAGAGCATGTGGTGTGATTAGATGAAATGAAGAAAGAAATGAAAGGGTGTATGAGAGATGTGGTATGGCAAGGAATACAAAGGGAATGAATAGTGGAGTGGTAGAATGGATGAAAAGCAACACTTTGAGTAGTTTGGGAATGTGGAAAGAATACAAGACTGAGAGTTTAAAAGGAGAGTGTATGAGAGTACAATTATAAGGGTTGGTGTGAGTGGAAGACCATCTGTGACATGGGGAAATGGGGTGAAAGAATACTGGAGGGAGAAAAACAGAGGGAGAATGCATGGAATGGTGCATGCGAGGGAGGCATGTAAGGACAGGAATAAGTGGAGACTCTTTTGCCATGGCCACCCCTTGAGGGGAGTTCCCAGAAGGAACAGGCATCAGAGATATAGACATATAGAGATAGTAAACCTTATCACATGCATGAGTACAAATCTACCATATAGTCTTATATACTATATTAAGAAAAATAATTTTCATATGGCATGGACTATTTCTTCAAATCCTGCACTAGGAGTATACATAATGTATGGAGCAGGTGCATTCATTTTGTTAATAACTGGAAAGTGAGAGCAGAAAGAAAAGCACACATTAATGACAGGGTGAAAAAAATCTCAAAAATGATGAATATATTTGATTTAACAGAATCAAAGTGTCCATAATATGTGCATCAAATCTATGGTACCAACACTTATTTCACAAGGTATGTAACTTTTCAGAATCTGTTACATCTGTATGAGAAAGTCAGATTATCACAATCAGTGAGCATATTCTATGTACAATTCAACTAATGTCAAAACCTTATTCGGAGCAGGCAGATTATGCATGGAGTCTGAGGGTATAAATAGGGACTGTTCAGTCATTGTTTGTTTATATGACTAAAACAATTTTTTGATTGGTGCTTATGGTTGACGTTCAAGGCTTTAATAACTTTGGCAATCTACAGCCCTAACCCCAAATAACCGACAAACTTGTCGCAGGAATTTACCTTATAATCGTCATTGTTAACAGTAGTCGAAATCAGGTATAAGTAGCAGGCTTGAGGCTTTTGGAGGTGAACAGTGTGCCTGCAGGGAGAGATGTCTTATTCTATAGCACTTGTTAAGACTAGTGGAAACATAAAGTAATGGAACATGGATTGTCAAACAAGAGATCTGGCATGTCTAGATGCTTGAGCTGATATGGGGAGCATGGTGTTTTATTGTATAGAGAGAAGTGGAGAGGGACCTGGCCTCACCTAAACTCTGCAAAAGGACCACAAGAAGCACAGAAGCCACTGCTTTCAACAACGCACTGATTGTGAACAGTTCATCTTGGTACACCTAACTCTGGGTGTCCTGGAGTAGGTTGGGCTTAATTTGCTATAGCACTCCTTACCTCACAGACCTCAGATGTCAAGGGGTAGGTCAGTTCAAGACTGATCCATCATTCAATTCGCATATGGATTGTGAAGTTATGTTGTTAAAGTTAACCAATGTGACTTGGGATGAGGCTAGTGCTTCACTTTTCATCATGCAGAGACTGTGAGCAGTTCCTCTCACTAATTCATTATAGATGATCTGGAGCAGATCTGGTTGTGGTTGGTGTTCCCCTTTACACCACATATGTGTTATGGGCACATTATCTCACAACAGTTGACACTGAATGATCTTGATTAAGATGGATAAGAGTAGTATCACAACACTCACTTATCTTGTGCACAACCCAAAGGCCACACATACAGGTTATTCAATACAGGTCTGGTGTTTGTACTCTGAACCATTAGTTGTCGCAGCTTGCACCTTTGGAGAGCAGTATAATCATTTAACAAGACTGCATCATGGAGAGGCTTTTTGAATCTTAACAATGCCAAAAATCTTCACCAAAAAAGTTCTTCAATGCAACATATGACAACTCATATATGAGAGAAGCCACATATATATTTACAGTGCATAAAGACCTTCTTACTAAAGGATAATTTTGTATGGCACATGACAGTTCATACTGAAAAGAGGCCACATTAATGTTCACAATGCTTGTCAAAAAGTACATTAGTGCAACACATGACTAACCATCATAGAGAGAATCATTATGAATGTGCACTGTGCCAAAACACCTTTTCCCAGAAGAGCCTCTGAGTGAAGCATACGACTATTCATCGGAAAGCTTAGCCATGTGAATGTTTCCACTGCCTAAAGACCTTCTTTCAAAGGAGTAATTCATTATGCACAGGAATGTTCATAATATGTCAAGAAGCCATATGAATATTCTCATTGCTTACAGATCTTTTCCTCCGGAAGAAGTATTTAGCGGAGCACATGACTGTCAATTCAGGAAAAATGTAACATGGCTTTGTTGAAATACATTTTTGAAATATATTTAGTTAAATATATATATTCCCTTTTACATATTTCATCCTTGGGGTAGGGGAGAAAGGACATTACTTAAGTATCTCCTGCATGTCTTAGGAGGTGACAAAGAGGGGCAGGAGTGGAGTGACTGAAAATCCCCCCAAACCAAAGGAATAGAAGGAGACAGAAGAAGTTTTTTTCTCAAAGGGTTAGACATCTCATCCTGACACTACCTCACTAAGAGCGGCAGGAGTGGAGTGACTGAAAATCCTCCCAAACCAATGGAACAGAAGGAGACAGAAGAAGTTTTTCCTCAAAGGGTCAGACATCTCATCCTGACACTACCTCACTAAGTCAGGAAATGGGGAACAAACATAACAGAAATAAGAAATAAATTTCTTACACTTTTCACACAAAGCTGATACACTTCAAAGATACAGTAAAATTTATCATGTTTAGTACATTCACTCCCATAGGAACAATAACAGATATATCACAACCATTACCTACTACACTAAATGGGCCAACGTTAATGGTACTTGACTCATTTAACAGAATAAAGGTTGCTCTTATGTCATTAACTGCCTATGAATCAGTCTCAAGTGTCCAACCCCATCCTGACTGAAGTGAACTCTGTCACCGAGCTGCCAAGGACTTCTTTAACCTTTTGGGAACAATGGTTTTCCCAACATTATTAGTAACAGATGGCAGAATACTATCAATAATTGAAATATTTAAAAACTGTTACCTAAACAACTGAAACAAACATAATGTCACAAAGACCTTGGTGCATAACTAAGGCCTTTTAACCTTCATGTGCTACCGTAACTTAACACATTGTATTCAGAGACCAAATCTCCCTTTGATAATATATTAAGAACCATCCTCCAGGGTCTTTTGATATGTAAATATGATGGCTGGCTATTTTTGTCATCTGGATCACACACACCAGCTTTGATTACACTACACATTCAGGTAAGGCCCTACAAGGGATGAGCCCAGAGCACTCTCTGGCCATGGATATCTCTGATATCGGAGCCTTGTTGATATTTCTGCAAGTTAATTAGAGATGGGTTGACGTCTGGCTTTTATATATACCCCCATTCAACAAGTAAAGCTAGAATCCTTCAGTCACAGGTATAAAGTTAGGCCTGCAACTTTTGCATATTTTGTCCACACTGGGTGCCCACATATGTTCCTGGGATTATACTTAAGGGATCATCTTTTACAGTATGTTGATCCTGGTCTGTCTCCATTCTTCCATTCAGCTGTTGCTCAGGCATTTTCTTATCTGGGGCTCTTAATGTTGCTGTGTGGGTGAGGAAAAGTAAGTGAGGTGGTCACAGTCACTTCTGCCTGCTGATCAGCTTGCTCTTTTCACAGAAATGGTAACATGAGCTGGAACCTGGTAGAGTTGTCGCCCTGCATCAAATAGATAATGATGCAAACCAGTGGATTTCCTTAGCCACTCGGTGAGAAGAGTTTTAATTAAGTATAACCTAAAATATATTGTGAACGTTGGGATATAGGACATCATGTTTTGGCTCTCTAACTCCTAGGTCATCTCACCTGCCAAAAGTATGGCATGGAATATGGTGGTTTGGATGGAAGCCACATGTGGGTAGCTACCTCCATTGGTCATCCTACTACTTATTGCCATAAATACCACCTAATCATTGGATGTGGAGCTACATGTGAGTAAGCTTGATTTTTTCACAAGTCTTTTCTCTCTTCCCAATCTATCCAAATCCTTACAGTGTGGCTATATTGTATTGGTCCATGGTGGGGTCCCCAGATCACTACTTCTTGTAGAATCTTGCATAGATTCAAAATGATGTGTGTTTACAGAATCTCTTATTCTCCCACCAAAGGACAACACATTTGATCGAGGATCCAGCCCTATAACAAGGAGATTCATGATTTTTCAGGTTTATATATTTTCATTACAGAGGTATAAGTTTGTTGAGTATTCCTGGTAAACTATATGGGAGGGTATTGATTGAGAGGGTGAAGGCATGTACAGAGCATCAGATTGGGGAAGAGCAGTGCGGTTTCAGAAGTGGTAGAGGATGTGTGGATCAGGTGTTTGCTTTGAAGAATGTATGTGAGAAATACTTAGAAAAGCAAATGGATTTGTATGTAGCATTTATGGATCTGGAGAAGGCATATGATAGAGTTGATAGAGATGCTCTGTGGAAGGTATTAAGAATATATGGTGTGGGAGGCAAGTTGTTAGAAGCAGTGAAAAGTTTTTATCGAGGATGTAAGGCATGTGTACGTGTAGGAAGAGAGGAAAGTGATTGGTTCTCAGTGAATGTAGGTTTGCGGCAGGGGTGTGTGATGTCTCCATGGTTGTTTAATTTGTTTATGGATGGGGTTGTTAGGGAGGTAAATGCAAGAGTCCTGGAAAGAGGGGCAAGTATGAAGTCTGTTGGGGATGAGAGAGCTTGGGAAGTGAGTCAGTTGTTGTTCGCTGATGATACAGCGCTGGTGGCTGATTCATGTGAGAAACTGCAGAAGCTGGTGACTGAGTTTGGTAAAGTGTGTGGAAGAAGAAAGTTAAGAGTAAATGTGAATAAGAGCAAGGTTATTAGGTACAGTAGGGTTGAGGGTCAAGTCAATTGGGAGGTGAGTTTGAATGGAGAAAAACTGGAGGAAGTGAAGTGTTTTAGATATCTGGGAGTGGATCTGTCAGCGGATGGAACCATGGAAGCGGAAGTGGATCATAGGGTGGGGGAGGGGGCGAAAATTTTGGGAGCCTTGAAAAATGTGTGGAAGTCGAGAACATTATCTCGGAAAGCAAAAATGGGTATGTTTGAAGGAATAGTGGTTCCAACAATGTTGTATGGTTGCGAGGCGTGGGCTATGGATAGAGTTGTGCGCAGGAGGATGGATGTGCTGGAAATGAGATGTTTGAGGACAATGTGTGGTGTGAGGTGGTTTGATCGAGTAAGTAACGTAAGGGTAAGAGAGATGTGTGGAAATAAAAAGAGCGTGGTTGAGAGAGCAGAAGAGGGTGTTTTGAAATGGTTTGGGCACATGGAGAGAATGAGTGAGGAAAGATTGACCAAGAGGATATATGTGTCGGAGGTGGAGGGAACGAGGAGAAGAGGGAGACCAAATTGGAGGTGGAAGGATGGAGTGAAAAAGATTTTGTGTGATCGGGGCCTGAACATGCAGGAGGGTGAAAGGAGGGCAAGGAATAGAGTGAATTGGAGCGATGTGGTATACAGGGGTTGACGTGCTGTCAGTGGATTGAATCAAGGCATGTGAAGCGTCTGGGGTAAACCATGGAAAGCTGTGTAGGTATGAATATTTGCGTGTGTGGACGTGTGTATGTACGTGTGTATGGGGGTTGGGCCATTTCTTTCGTCTGTTTCCTCGCGCTACCTCGCAAACGCGGGAGACAGCGACAAAGTATAAAAAAAAAAAAAAAAAAAAAAAAAAAATATTTTCATGCAATTTTTGATGTGGTTTTCTGTTGTGTGCATAAAAGCAAGGACGGCACAGGTAAAGACAGAACGGTGCCAGTGCAAAACCTTAGAGCTTCTTTCTGGACTGGATCGAACATCTTTAGAACTGTAGATAATGCTGACAAATATCCCTTAAGAGGCTGGTTTTGACTCACACCCAAACTTTGTGGATGCAAGAAAGTCCTGGAGTGAGGTGAGGTCCCTGCAAACCAATGGAGTGCAACTTATTTATGATAACAAGCTTCCACATGATATCATCAGCTTTCAACAAAATTGCCAAGAGGTAACGGTAGTGTGAAGGAATTCCTAATGGTAGTTTATAGTCTAACAAAGGCATCTACAGCTGACCTCAACTTTTGATATCTGAACTGTAATGAAGTTAGCACTTTTCTAAAAACTAGTATAACCTAAAATTGACTATCCTATAGTCGGTTGCAGATGCAGCTTGTAGGTCTCTCATACTGCAACACCCTTAACAGGTTTGGAAACTGGGATAATGATTGCTCTCCTCAATGCATGAGGCACCGTGTCTTCCCAGAAAAGTCTGTTACACAGAGACAGCAGGAGTTATCCTAAGAATTTTCTGGTGAAATATCACTTGATACAGAATATCATTTTCTGTAGCAGTTCATCAGCAAAGGCTTTCGACAGCTTGTTCAGGAGGCTGGTCTGTAAGTTTCTCATTCTAAAGCATCCTTACCAGATTCGGGAATTGAAATAATGATTACTTCCCTCCATGCTATAGGCACTGTGTCTTTCCAGAAGACCCTATCATACAGACATGCAGGAGCTTCCTTTAGACTTTTCTGTTGAACTACCTTTTGTTACAGAATGTTGTCATTTTTCATGACAGTCCATAAGTAAAGGCTTATGGCAGTTTGTTAGGGAGATCAGTCTATTATTAGAGAGGGACTGATCCATAAGATTCTCATACAGGTTGAGCATCCCTAATCCAAAAATCCTAAATCCCAAATGCTCCAAAATCCCAAACCTTTTGAGTGGCAAAATGATGTTACAAGTGGAGAATTCCACACCTAAACACATTATTTTTTCATTGTATTAATGGTAACTTTTGTGCAAGCCACCACTGCTTCCCCAAATACATCCCATTCCTCCTCCACTCCCTTTACGTCATTTGCTTTCACTTTTTCCATTCTGCACTCAATCTCTCCTGGTACTTCCTCACATCTCACTTCCAAACTCACTTACTCTCACTACTCTCTTCTTTTCTGAAAACCTCTACAAATCTTCACCTTCACCTCCAAAAATAACGATCAGACTTCCCTCTAGCTGCCCTTCTCAGCACATCAACATCCAAAAGTCTCTCTTTCACACGCCTATCAATTAACATGTAATCCATTAATGCTCTCTTGCCATCTCTCCTACTTACATATGTATACTTATGTATATCTCTCTTTTTAAACCAGGTATTCCCAGTCACCAGTCCTTTCTCAGCACACAAATCTACAAGCTCTTCACCATTTCCATTTACAACACTGAACACCCCATGTACACCAATTATACCCTCAACTGCCACATTACTCACCTTTGCATTCAAATCATCCATCACTATAACCCAGTCTCATGCATCAAAGCTGCTAACACACTCACTCAACTGCTCCCAAAACACTTGCCTCTAATGATCTTTCCTCTCATGACCGGGTGCATAGGCACCAATAATCATCCATCTCTCTCCATCCACTTTCAGTTTTACACATATCAATCTAGAGTATACTTTCTTACACTCTATCATGTACTCCCACAACTCCTGCTTCAGGAATTGTGTTACTCCTTTCTTTGCTCTTGTCCTCTCATCAACCCCTGACTTTAATCCCAAGACATTCCCAAACCACTCTTCCCCATTACCCTTGAGATTCATTTCATTCAGAGCCAAAACATGGGCAGATTAGAAAGGGTAGTAAGTGGTGGGATGAAGAAGTAAGACTGTTAGTGAAGAAGGAGAAAGGCATTTGAATGATCTTTGCAGGGAAGTAGTGCAAATGACTGGGAGGTGAATAAAAGAAAGTGGCAGGAGGTCAAGAGAAAGATGCAGGAGGTGAAGTAGAGTGCAAATGAGAGTTGGGATGAGAGAGTATCATTAAATTTTTGGGAGGATAAAAAGATGATTTGGAAGGAGGTAAATAAAGTGTGTAAGACAAGAGAACAAATGGGAACATCAGTGAAGGGGGCTAATGGGGAGGTAATAACAAGTAGTGGTGAACTGAGAAAGAGAAGGAGTGAGTATCTTGAAAGTTTGTTGAACGAGTCTGATGATAAGAGTGGCAGATATAGTGTGTTTTGGTCTAGGTGGTGTGTGAAGTGAGAGGGTAAGGGAAAATGGTTTGGGTAAAAAAAAGAAGAGGTAGTGAAGGCTTTGCGGAAGGTGAAAGTCACTAAGGCAGAGGGTTTGGATGGTATTGCAGTGGAATTTATAAAAAAAAAAAAAGGCAATGACTACGTTGTTGATTGGTTGGTAAGAATATTCAATGTATGTATAGTTCATGGTGAAGTGCCTGAGATTTGGCGGAATGCATGCATAGTGTCACTGTACAAAGGCAAATGGGATAAAGGTGAATGTTCAAATTACAGAGCTATAAGTTTGTTGAGTATTCCTGGGAAATTGTATGGGAGGGTATTGATTGAGAGGGTAAAGGCATGTACAGAGCATCAGATTAGGGAATAGCAGTGTGGTTTCAGAAGTGGTAGAGGATAAGTGGATCAGGTGTTTGCTTTGAAGAATGTATGTGAGAAATACTTAGAAAAACAGATGGACATGCATGTAGCATTTATGGATCTGGAGAAGGCATATGATAGGGGTGATAGAGAAGCTTTGTGGAAGGTATTAAGAGTATATGGTACAGAAAGTTAGTTGCGAGAATCAGTGAAAAGTTTTTACCAAGGATGTATGGCATGTGTACAGGTAGGAAGAGAGGAAAGTGATTGGTTCCCAGTGAATGTCAGTTTGTGACAGGGGTGCGTGATGTCCCCATGGTTGCTCAATTTGTTTATGGATGGGGTGGTTAGGGAGGTGAATGAAAAAGTTTTGATGAGAGGGGCAAGGATGCAGTCTGTTGTGGATGAGAGGGCTTGGAAAGTGAGTCAGTTGTTGTTTGTTGATGATAAAGCGCTGGTGGCTAATTTGGCTGAGAAACTGTAGAAGTTGGTGAGTGAGTTTGGTAAAGTGTGTGAAAGAAGAAAGCTGAGAGTAAATGTGAATAAGAGCAAGGTTATCAGGTTCAGGTAGGGTTGAGGGACAAGTAAATTGGGAAGTAAGTTTGAATGGAGAAAAACTGGAGGAAGTGAAGTATTTTAGATACCTAGGAGTGGATTTAGCAGCAGATGAAACCATGGAAGCAGAAGCGAGTGACAGGGTGGGAGAGGGGGCAAAGGTTCTGGCAGCGTTGAAGAATGTGTGGAAGGCAAGAATGTTATCTCGGAGAGCAAAAATGGGTGTGTTTGAAGGAATAGTGATTCCAACACTGTTATATGGTTGTAAGGCATGGGCTATAGATAGGGTTATGCAGAGGAGGGTGGATGTGTTGGAAATGAGATGTTTGAGGACATGTAGTGTGAGGTGGTTTGACTGAGTAAGTAATGAAAGGGTAAGAGAGATGTGTGGTAATAAAAAGAGTGTGGTCAAGACAGCAGAAGAGGGTGTGTTGAAATGGTTTGGTCATATGGAGAGAATGAGTGAGGAAAGAGTGACAAAGAGGATAGATGCATCAGAGGTAGAGGGAACGAGGAGAAGCGGGAGACCAAATTGGAGGTGGAAGGATGGAGTGAAAAAGATTTTGAGCAATTGGGGCCTGAACATACAGGAGGGTGAAAGGCATGCAAGGAATAGAGTGAATTGGAACGATGTGATATATCGGGGTGGACGTGCTGTCAATGGACAGAACCAAGGGGCGTGAAGCGTCTGGGGTAAACCATGGAAAGTTTTGTGGGGCCTGGATGTGGAAAGGGAGCTGTGGTTTCAGTAAATTCCACATGACAGCTAGACTGAGTGTGAACGAATGTGGCCTTTTTTGTCTTTTCCTAGCACTACCTCGCTCAGCGGTGGCATGGGGGGGATTTTATGTGTGGCGGGTTGGCAATGGGAATGGATGAAGGCAACAAGTATGAATATGTACATGTGTACATATGTATATGTCTGTGTATGTATATGTATGTATACACTGAAATGTATAGGTATGCATAAGTGCATGTATGGGCATTTATGAATATACATGTGTATATGGGTGGGTTGGGCCATTCTTTTATGTTTCCTTGTGCTACCTCACTAACGCGGGAGACGGCGATTAAGTATAATAAAAATGAAATATCAATGGTATATCTCATTTCTTTACTGTTAAGTATCTATGTGTGAATAAGTGTAAAAAAGTGATTATCAGTAACATATAAATTCAGAGTCAGGAATGAAGGTGATGCCAAACAACCAAAGACTGTCCGCATGGGTGGCTGAGGTTGTGACATCTTAGCTTTCCGATGGTTCAGTTATGCAAACTTTGTTTCATGTGCAAAATGATTGAAAATATCGTATAAACTACCTTCAGGCTATGTGTATAAGGTGTATATGTAAAATAAGTATATTTTGTATTTGGATTGGGTCCCATCCCCTAGATATCTCATTAGTTATGTGCAAATATTCCAAAATCCAAAAAAATCCATAATCCAAAACACTTCTGGTCCCAGGCATTTCAGATAAGGAATACTCTACCTGTACCATGGCATCCTTACCAGATTTGGGAATTACAATAATAAATGCTTCCAAGAAAACACTGTTTTTCAGAGACAGCAAGAGTTTTCCTAGGAGTTTGTTGTGAAATGATATCATTTTCCAAAGTAGTATATCATCAAAGGCTTAAGGCAGAGTCCAATTCCTTCCTCGCTCCTTCTAGAGAAAGAGGATGGTTTTCATTCTTATTCCCTCTATGGAGGGAAATCTGGCATAGTAAAATGATTCACATGAGACCTATGACAAATATGCACAAGTACTTGCTATTTTTAAATGATGCTTAGTGAGCTGTCCATGTTTAAAGCTGGATGGGAAACTGATGACGATTCATCTGCAATATTGCAAATTTTATTACATGCAAGTGAAAAAGACATTCCCAAACTGATCCTAAGGACGTTTACTGCGCTTATGAAACACCTCACATTCTCGAGTATGCACATAGCCTTGGTGTTGGTCCTTTTGTAATGAACCAAAATCATTGTGTTATATGGGGCCTCTACTGCTACTGCTGCTGCTCTTTTGTGGTAGTAGCAGAGGATGGCAGGCAATCACCAATCACAGATATGCGACCATCTAAAAGGGACAGTGAGCCAGCATTGCAGCGTTTGTTACAAACACCTACTACTCACTTCATGGATAATGGGTCTCTTAACTTTAATGCCGTCTGGCTTAAAATCTCTAACTTCTATTACCTTGCTTTTGCGTGGCAAACAATTACCATGCAGGGACATACTACCGCCTAGGAGGGACAGTAGTAGCAATGCAATAAGCCAGCACTGCAGCATTTGTTACAAACCCCCTTTCAGGTCCAGATTGCTGTCTCTTTTCCCTTTCCTCATACACATGTGGTGCTTGCATTCAACCCAACCTTACACACTATTTTTCTCAAACACAACACTAAACAACACATAACACACATATTTCTGCAGATTCTCCCCAACTTACGACCTATGCAACTTATGATCATCCATATATATGACTGAATAAAATATGAATTAAAAAATTTATGCAAATATAAACTCTAGATTGATATGGGTAAAACTGAAAGTGGATGAAGAGAGATGGGGGATTATTGGTACATATGCATCTGGGCATGAGAAGAAAGATCACGAGAGGCAAGTGTTTTGGGAGCAGCTGAATGAGTGTATTAGTGGTCTTGATGCACGAGACCGGGTTATAGTGATGGGTGAATTGAATGCAAAGGTGAGTAATGTGACAGTTGAGGGAATAATTGGTATACATGGGGTGTTCAGTGTTGTAAATGGAAATGGTGAAGAGCTTGTAGATTTATGTGCTGAAACAGGACCGGTGATTGGGAATACCTGGTTTAAAAAGAGAGATATACATAAGTATACGTATGTAAGTAGGAAAGATGGCCAGAGAGCGTTATTGGATTATGTGTTAATTGATAGGCACGTGAAAGAGAGACTTTTGGATGTTAATGTGCTGAGAGGTGCAACTGGAGGGATGTCTGATCATTATCTTGTGGAGGCTAAGGTGAAGATTTGTATGGGTTTTCAGAAAAGAAGAGTCAATGTTGGGGTGAAGAGGGTGGTGAGAGTAAGTGAGCTTGGGAAGGAGACATGTGTGAGGAAGTACCAGGAGAGACTGAGTACAGAATGGAAAAAGGTGAGAACAAAGGAGGTAAGGGGAGTGGGGGAGGAATGGAATGTATTTAGGGAAGCAGTGATGGCTTGCACAAAAGATGCTTGTGGCATGAGAAATGTGGGAGGTGGGCAGATTAGAAAGGGTAGTGAGTGGTGGGATGAAGAAGTAAGATTATTAGTGAAAGAGAAGAGAGAGGCATTTGGACGTTTTTTGCAGGGAAATAATGCAAATTGAGTGGGAGATGTATAAAAGAAAGAGGCAGGAGGTCAAGAGAAAGGTGCAAGAGGTGAAAAAAAGGGCAAATGAGAGTTGGGGTGAGAGAGTATCATTAAATTTTAGGGAGAATAAAAAGATGTTTTGGAAGGAGGTAAATAAAGTGCATAAGACAAGGGAACAAATGGGAACTTCAGTGAAGGGGGTTAATGAGGAGGTGATAACAAGTAGTGGTGATGTGAGAAGGAGATGGAGTGAGTATTTTGAAGGTTTGTTGAATGTGTTTGATGATAGAGTGGCAGATATAGGGTGTTTTGGTCGAGGTGGTGTGCAAAGTGCGAGGGTTAGGGAAAATGATTTGGTAAACAGAGAAGAGGTAGTAAAAGCTTTGCGGAAGATGAAAGCCGGCAAGGCAGCAGGTTTGGATGGTATTGCAGTGGAATTTATTAAAAAAGGGGGTGACTGTATTGTTGACTGGTTGGTAAGGTTATTTAATGTATGTATGACTCATGGTGAGGTGCCTGAGGATTGGCGGAATGCGTGCATAGTGCCATTGTACAAAGGCAAAGGGGATAAGAGTGAGTGCTCAAATTGCAGAGGTATAAGTTTGTTGAGTATTCCTGGCAAATTATATGGGAGGGTATTGATTGAGAGGGTGAAGGCATGTACAGAGCATCAGATTGGGGAAGAGCAGTGTGGTTTCAGAAGTGGTAGAGGATGTGTGGATCAGGTGTTTGCTTTGAAGAATGTATGTGAGAAATACTTAGAAAAGCAAATGGATTTGTATGTAGCATTTATGGATCTGGAGAAGGCATATGATAGAGTTGATAGAGATGCTCTGTGGAAGGTATTAAGAATATATGGTGTGGGAGGCAAGTTGTTAGAAGCACTGAAAAGTTTTTATCGAGGATGTAAGGCATGTGTACGTGTAGGAAGAGAGGAAAGTGATTGGTTCTCAGTGAATGTAGGTTTGCGGCAGGGGTGTGTGATGTCTCCATGGTTGTTTAATTTGTTTATGGATGGGGTTGTTAGGGAGGTGAATGCAAGAGTTTTGGAAAGAGGGGCAAGTATGAAGTCTGTTGGGGATGAGAGAGCTTGGGAAGTGAGTCAGTTGTTGTTCGCTGATGATACAGCGTTGGTGGCTGATTCATGTGAGAAACTGCAGAAGCTGGTGACTGAGTTTGGTAAAGTGTGTGAAAGAAGAAAGTTAAGAGTAAATGTGAATAAGAGCAAGGTTATTAGGTACAGTAGGGTTGAGGGTCAAGTCAATTGGGAGGTGAGTTTGAATGGAGAAAAACTGGAGGAAGTGAAGTGTTTTAGATATCTGGGAGTGGATCTGGCAGCGGATGGAAACATGGAAGCGGAAGTGGATCATAGGGTGGGGGAGGGGGCGAAAATTCTGGGAGCCTTGAAGAATGTGTGGAAGTCGAGAACATTATCTCGGAAAGCAAAAATGGGTATGTTTGAAGGAATAGTGGTTCCAACAATGTTGTATGGTTGCGAGGCGTGGACTATGGATAGAGTTGTGCGCAGGAGGATGGATGTGCTGGAAATGAGATGTTTGAGGACAATGTGTGGTGTGAGGTGGTTTGATCGAGTAAGTAACGTAAGGGTAAGAGAGATGTGTGGAAATAAAAAGAGCGTGGTTGAGAGAGCAGAAGAGGGTGTTTTGAAATGGTTTGGTCACATGGAGAGAATGAGTGAGGAAAGATTGACCAAGAGGATATATGTGTCAGAGGTGGAGGGAACGAGGAGAAGAGGGAGACCAAATTGGAGGTGGAAAGATGGAGTGAAAAAGATTTTGTGTGATCGGGGCCTGAACATGCAGGAGGGTGAAAGGAGGGCAAGGAATAGAGTGAATTGGAGCAATGTGGTATACCGGGGTTGACATGCTGTCAGTGGATTGAATCAAGGCTTGTGAAGCGTCTGGGGTAAACCATGGAAAGCTGTGTAGGTATGTATATTTGCGTGTGTGGACGTATGTATATACATTTGTATGGGGGTGGGTTGGGCCATTTCTTTCGTCTGTTTCCTTGCGCTACCTCGCAAACGCGGGAGACAGCGACAAAGCAAAAAAAAAAAAGAAAAAAAAAAATGATTCATGGTGAGGTACCTGAGGATTGGTGGAAAGCTTGCATAGTGCCATTGTACAAAGGCAAAGGGGATAAGAGTAAGTGCTCAAATTACAGAGGTATAAGTTTGTTGAGTATTCCTGGTAAATTATATGGGAGGGTATTGATTGAGAGGGTGAAGGCATGTACAGCGCTTCAGACTGGGGAAGAGCAGTGTGGTTTCAGAAGTTGTAGAGGATGAGTGGATCAGGTGTTTGCTTTGAAGAATGTATGTGAGAAATACTCAGAAAAGCAAATGGATTTGTATGTAGCATTTATGGATCTGGAGAAGGCATATGATAGAGTTGATAGAGATGCTCTGTGGAAGGTATTACGAATATATGGTGTGGGGGGCAAGTTGTTAGAAGCAGTGAAAAGTTTTTATCGAGGATGTAAGGCATGTGTTCGTGTAGGAGGAAAGGAAAGTGATTGGTTCTCAGTGAATATAGGTTTGCGGCAGGGGTGTGTGATGTCTCCATGGTTGTTTAATTTGTTTATGGATGGGGTTGTTAGGGAGGTGAATGCAAGAGTTTTGGAAAGAGGGGCAAGTATGCAGTCTGTTGTGTATGAGAAAGCTTGGGAAGTGAGTCAGTTGTTGTTCACTGATGATACAGCGCTGGTGGCTGATTCATGTGAGAAACTGCAGAAGCTGGTGACTGAGTTTGGCAAAGTGTGTGAAAGAAGAAAGTTGAGAGTAAATGTGAATAAGAGCAAGGTTATTAGGTACAGTAGGGTTGAGGGTCAAGTCAATTGGGAGGTAAGTTTGAATGGAGAAAAACTGAAAGAAGTGAAGTGTTTTAGACATCTGGGAGTGGATTTGGCAGCAGATGGAACCAGGGAAGCAGAAGTGAATCATAGGGTGGGGGAGGGGGCAAAAATTTTGGGAGCATTGAGAAATGTGTGGATGTCGAGAACATTATCTCAGAAAGCAAAAATGGGTATGTTTGAGGGAATATTGGTTCCAACAATGTTGTATGGTTGCGAGGCATGGGCTTTGGATAGAGTTGTGTGGAGGAGGGTGGATGTGCTGGAAATGAGATGTTTGAGGACAATATGTGGTGTGAGGTGGTTTGATCGAGCAAGTAATAATTGGGTAAGAGAGATGTGTGGTAATAAAAAGAGTGTGGTTGAGAGAGCAGAAGAGGGTGTTTTGAAATGGTTTGGTCACATGGAGAGAATGAGTGAGGAAAGATTGACCAAGAGGATATATGTGTCAGAGGTGGAGGGAACGAAGAGAAGTGGGAGACCAAATTGGAGGTGGAAAGATGGAGTGAAAAAGATTTTGAGTGATCGGGACCTGAACATGCAGGAGGGTGAAAGGCATGCAAGGAATAGAGTGAATTGGATTGATGTGGTATACCGGGGTTGACGTGCTGTCAATGGATTGAACCAGGGCATGTGAAGCTTCTGGCGTAAACCATGGAAAGTTCTGTGGGGCCTGGATGTGGAAAGGGAGATGTGGTTTCGGTGCACTATTACATGACAGCTAAAGACTGAGTGTGAATGAATGGGGCCTTTGTTGTCTTTTCCTAATGCTACTTCGCACACATGAGGGGGGAGGGGGTTGTTATTCCATGTGTGGCGAGGTGGCAATGGGAATGAATAAGGGCAGACAGTATGAATTATGTACATGTGTATATATGTATATGTCTGTGTGTGTATATATATGTGTACATGGAGATGTATAGGTATGTATATTTGCGTGTGTGGACATGTATGTATATACATGTGTATGTGGGTGGGTTGGGCCATTCTTTCGTCTGTTTCCTTGCGCTACCTCGCTAACACGGGAGACAGCGACAAAGCAAAATAAATAAAATAAAAATTACACTTGGTCATATATCTGTCAGCGCTAACAGCTGCATGCATGCAACAGTGAACGTCAGACGAGCCTGGCATTGTGTACATCAGAGCATTTCTCTCAGTTCTTGCATCAGATACCATTCAGGAAGCATGCATTATTCAAGTGAATCTAATGAATTTTCATGCTTAATTAAACCATTTTTGTATTAAACCCCAAAGATGTTGAGCAAGAGGAAAACCCATCACATGTTGATAGATCTGGCAAGAAGCCAAGGAATATGCTCGATTTGAGAGTGAGAATGAAGGTAATCACCCATTACGAAGGAGGAAAAAAATTAATGTGATTGCAGTGATCTACAGTTGTCCCACTCAATGGTTTACACAACTGTAAAGGATAAAGAAAAAATATGTAAAGCAGTATAAGATTCAGCAGGTATGAAGTCTACAATAATAACAAAGTAATAGTGAGGGCTCATCCATGAAATGGAAAAATTGTTGATGCTTTAGATGAAAGATCAAATTCAAAAACATGTACCACTAAGCTCACTAATATTTCAAGCTAAGGCTAGAAGTCTCTTTGAGACTCTGAAGGAGCAAGTGGGAGAGATTATATCAAGAACTTCACAGCAAATCATGGTTTGCTCAACAGATATAAAAGAAAATATAGCTTGCACAATGTTTGAGTCACAGGTGAAGCAGCAAGTGCTGACGAAGGAGCTACTGAAAACTTCATTGAAAGTTTGGATGAATCAATCCCTGAAGTAAAGAATCTGAAGTTAAAGGTAAAAAGAAACTACAGAACCATATAATAAAGTTGGTTAATAAAAAATGAGATAATCATGATAGGAATTGAGTGGGATAACAGAAAGCTGTACAGGTATACTAATTCTACATACCATGCTGATATGTCTGACTTACGCCCATTTCGAGATCTGACCAGTCGGTCAGAATGGAACTTAAGACATATATTGGGGGGCATCTTACTTCTTTTTATATCATTTCTTACTTTTCAGTATTTCAAAATATGGCAGTACAACCATCAAATAATGCTCTAGTGCTGATTTGGATTTGGACCCAATGGTCAAGAAGGGTTGAGCAGAACCCAGGGTCCACTTGATCACCATCTGCAACTGCAATCCACCCCACTTCCTTAGCTACAGCTCCTAGACCTCTTTCTTTTTCTATCTATATTTGCAACATTCGCAGTCATAATTCCTGCTTTTCTGAACACCACGTGATTTTTTCTCCTCTCTGAAATTCAACTATCCAAGGCCATCTTTCCTTTGCACTGTCAGAGCTCCGAATATTTCAATCATTGTTTCCACTCTAAGGGTGGAATTCATGCCTAATGCAGTGCAAAGAGACCTATTGCCCAAGTTATGGGTCTTGGGTCTCCTAACTAAAATCTCTCTACCTTTTATCAACTTGCTTTTGTGTTTTGTTAATTGCCCCAATTCCTCTTCAACCATTTGACTTCTTGCCACAAAGTTCTGCTCTCTTCACATCCAAGTGCTGAGATCCTCTATGCACGGGACTTCAATATATACCACAAGGATTTGTTAACTAGCACAATTCTGCTGGAGCCAAGACTCTTTTCTTTTCTTCTCCTTAATGATCTAGATGAATTAATCACACACCCCGCCTGAGTTCATGACCATCATGATCACTCTTCTAGCATACTTTATTTCTTTTTTAACCTCTGAACTTTCCTGCTACTCATACACCATTTCTACCCCCCTTAGGATCCTCTGACTACATTATTATTTCTGTTAATTCATACTGGGCATTCCCATCCTCTATCCCACCCCTCAAAATGCCAACTATGGCTCTTTGGGAGAACTCACAGGTAATCCCTGCACAAAGTTTTATAGACTCGCCTTGAGATGGTTACTGCTTCTCTAGCTTGGAAGTTTTGTACTGTGCTGAATGCATAGCAAAAGTTATCTTGGCTTGGATGGAGTTCTACATCTCATCTCATAAATCTTTTTCTTCAACAATCATGATTTCATTGCTCCTGCTCTGATACTTGTTGCTGTTCCTCAAAGAGCCAAATGTATTTTCAAAAAAGAAACTGTGTTGACTTGATCTTCTGACAAATTATTTTGATCCTTAACCAAAAGCATCTCCAACTACTTCTGTAGTTCAGCCTTTCCTCCTTTTTTCCAACCTGATCGATCTATTTTCAACTCTCCAACTATAAAGCTACTCTCTTTGGTACCTTGTTCTCCTCTAACTCAATTTTGGACGATTCAGGTTCTAACCCTTAGCCCTCATCTCCTCCCACTGAAGCTACTCAGTCTTCTAAATTCTCCTTATGTGGGTCATCCATGTACTCTTTCAGCTTTAGGCAGACAAGGTGTAAAGCTTGGATGGCAAACCTCCTTGGGTTCTAAGAGAATGTGCCTCTGACCAAGTACCAATCCTCACTTGCCTATTTTGCCTGTGTAAAAAAAGAACGAAAAAACAGACTTTCCCTTCTATTTGAAAGCAAGCCTTTTTACAGCCCATCCTTAAGAAATAATCCTCCAACTATCGTACCATAGCTCTCACTTCTGGTATTTCCAAAGTCTTTGAAACTTTCACTTTCTCATATACTTAAAATCCCATTCCTTTCTCTCAGATCAGCAGCATGGTTTTCACAGTGCTAGGTCTACTGATGTTCTTGTCTTTTGACTCATCTATGGTCCTTGACATTTCTAAAGCATTTGACAGGGTATGGCACAAGTCTTTCCCCTCTAAATTCCTTCCCTCTGGTTTCACTGCTTCTTTTCTCTAATGCATAGCTTCCTCTATTGCCATTCTACTGCAACTGTCATTGATGGACCAACTTCCCCATCCCATCCTAACAAAAGTGGTATTCCTTAAGGGTCTGTCCTATTGCCTACTCTCTCTCTTCACTTTCAATAGATGATCTCTTCTACTTTTAACCTTATTCACTCTTATGCTGCTGGATTCCACTTTACCTACTTCAGTCTGTTTTCCCTCCCCTCCTCCCTTTAATACTCATTTTTATTATCATTATTATCATTTTCATTTTCATTATTATTATTATCATAATTATTATTATTATTATTATTATTATTATTATCACTATTATCATTATCATCATTGTTATTAATATCATTATCATTATTATTTTCTCTTCATACTATTCGCCATTTCCCGCATCAGAGAGGTTGCGTTAAGAACAGAGGACTGAGCCTTTGAGGGAATATCCTCACTTGGCTCCCTTCTCTGTTCCTTCAATTGGAAAATCAAAATGAGAGGGGAGGATTTCCAGCCCCCCCACTTCCTCCCCTTTTAGTCGCCTTCTATGACATGCAGGGAATACGTGGGAAGTACTCTTTCTCCCCTATCCCTAGGGATAATCAATATTATCATCATCATTATTATTATCATTGTCTATATATGTATATGTATATCATAGGCTCAGATTGGGGTGTCTAAATGTGTGTGGATGTAACCAAGATGTGAAAAAAGGAGAGATAGGTAGTATGTTTGAGGAAAGGAACCTGGATGTTTTGGCTCTGAGTGAAACGAAGCTCAAGGGTAAAGGGGAAGAGTGGTTTGGGAATGTTTTAGGAGTAAAGTCAGGGGTTAGTGAGAGGACAAGAGCAAGGGAAGGAGTAGCACTACTCCTGAAACAGGAGTTGTGGGAGTATGTGATAGAATGTAAGAAAGTAAATTCTAGATTGATATGGGTAAAACTGAAAGTTGATAGAGAGAGATAGGTAATTATTTGTGCATATGCACCTGGGCATGAGAAGAAAGATCATGAGAGGCAAGTGTTTTGGGAGCAGCTGAATGAGTGTGTTAGTGGTTTTGATGCACAAGACCGGGTTATAGTGATGGATGATTTGAATGCAAAGGTGAGTAATGTGGCAGTTGAGGGAATAATTGGTATACATGGGGTGTTCAGTGTTGTAAATGGAAATGGTGAAGAGCTTGTAGATTTATGTGCTGAAAAAGGACTGGTGATTGGGAATACCTGGTTTAAAAAGCGAGATATACATAAGTATATGTATGTAAGTAGGAGAGATGGCCAGAGAGCGTTATTGGATTACGTGTTAATTGACAGGTTAGGTTAATGTGCTGAGAGGTACAACTGGAGGGATGTCTGATCATTATCTTGTGGAGGAGAAGGTGAAGATTTGTATGGGTTTTCAGAAAAGAAGAGTGAATGTTGTGGTGAAGAGGGTGGTGAGAGTAAGTGAGCTTGGGAAGGAGACTTGTGTGAGGAAGTACCAGGAGAGACTGAGTACAGAACGGAAAAAGGTGAAAACAAAGGAGGTAAGGGGAGTGGGGGAGGAATGGGATGTATTTAGGGAATCAGTGATGGCTTGTGCAAAAGATGCATGTGGCATGAGAAGCGTGGGAGGTGGGTTGATTAGAAAGGGTAGTGAGTGGTGGGATGAAGAAGTGAGATTGTTAGTGAAAGAGAAGAGAGAGGCATTTGGACGATTTTTGCAGGGAAAAAATGCAAATGAGTGGGAGATGTATAAAAGAGAGAGACAGGAGGTCAAGAGAAAGGTGCAACAGGTGAAAAAGAAGGCAAATGAGAGTTGGGGTGAAAGAGTATCATTAAATTTTAGGGAGAATAAAAAGATGTTCTGGAAGGAGGTAAATAAAGTGCATAAGACAAGGGAGCAAATGGGAACTTCAGTGAAAGGGGCTAATGGGGAGGTGATAACAAGTAGTGGTGATGTGAGAAGGAGGTGGAGTGAGTATTTTGAAGGTTTGTTGAATGTTTTTGATGATAGAGTGGCAGATATAAGGTGTTTTGGTCGAGGTGGTGTGCAAAGTGAGAGGGTTAGGGAAAATGATTTGGTAAACAGAGAAGAGGTAGTATAAGCTTTGCGAAGGATGAAAGCCGGCAAGGCAGCAGGTTTGGATGGTAATGCAGTGGAAGTTATTAAAAAAGGGGGTGACTGTATTGTTGACTGGTTGGTAAGGTTATTTAATGTATGTATGATTCATGGTGAGGTGCCTGAGGATTGGCAGAATGCTTGCACAGTGCCATTGTACAAAAGCAAAGGGGATAAGAGTGAGTGCTCAAATTACAGAGGTATAAGTTTGTTGAGTATTCCTGGTACATTATATGGGAGGGTATTGATTGAGAGGTTGAAGGCATGTACAAAGCATCAGATTGGGGAAGAGCAGTGTGGTTTCAGAAGTGGTAGAGGATGTGTGGATCAGGTGTTTGCTTTGAAGAATGTATGTGAGATATACTTAGAAAAGCAAATGGATTTGTATGTAGCATTTATGGATCTGGAGAAGGCATATGATAGAGTTGATAGAGATGCTCTGTGGAAGGTATTAAGAATATATGGTGTGGGAGGCAAGTTGTTAGAAGCAGTGAAAAGTTTTTATCGAGGATGTAAGGCATGTGTACGTGTAGGAAGAGAGGAAAGTGATTGGTTCTCAGTGAATGTAGGTTTGTGGCAGGGGTGTGTGATGTCTCCATGGTTGTTTAATTTGTTTATGGATGGGGT
Organism: Panulirus ornatus; assembly: GCF_036320965.1. Taxonomy (NCBI): domain Eukaryota; kingdom Metazoa; phylum Arthropoda; class Malacostraca; order Decapoda; family Palinuridae; genus Panulirus; species Panulirus ornatus. The sequence goes on from NC_092285.1 coordinate 4,899,873, forward strand.
TGTTAGGGAGGTGAATGCAAGAGTTTTGGAAAGAGGGGCAAGTATGAAGTCTGTTGGGGATGAGAGAGCTTAAGAAGTGAGTCAGTTGTTGTTCGCTGATGATACAGCGCTGGTGGCTGATTCATGTGAGAAACTGCAGAAGCTGGTGACTGAGTTTGGTAAAGTGTGTGAAAGAAGAAAGTTAAGAGTAAATGTGAATAAGAGCAAGGTTATTAGGTACAGTAGGGTTGAGGGTCAAGTCAATTGGGAGGTAAGTTTGAATGGAGAAAAACTGGAGGAAGTAAAGTGTTTTAGATATCTGGGAGTGGATCTGGCAGCAGATGGAGCCATGGAAGCAGAAGTGAATCATAGGGTGGGGGAGGGGGTGAAAATCCTGGGAGCCTTGAAGAATGTGTGGAAGTCAAGAACATTATCTCGGAAAGCAAAAATGGCTATGTTTGAAGGAACAGTGGTTCCAACAATGTTGTATGGTTGCGAGGCGTGGGCTATGGATAGAGTTGTGCGCAGGAGGGTGGATGTGCTGGAAATGAGATGTTTTAGGACAATGTGTGGTGTGAGGTGGTTTGATCGAGTAAGTAATGTAAGGGTAAGAGAGATGTGTGGAAATAAAAAGAGCATGGTTGAGAGAGCAGAAGAGGGTGTTTTGAAATGGTTTGGGCACATGGAGAGAATGAGTGAGGAAAGACTGACCAAGAGGATATATGTGTCGGAGGTGGAGGGAATGAGGAGAAGTGGGAGACCAAATTGGACGTGGAAAGATGGAGTGAAAAAGATTTTAAGTGATCGGGGCCTGAACATGCAGGAGGGTGAAAGGTGGGCAAGGAATAGAGTGAATTGGATCAATGTGGTATATATACTGGGGTCGACGTTCTGTCAATGGATTGAACCAGGGCATGTGAAGCGTCTGGGGTAAACCATGGAAAGTTCTGTGGGGCCTGGATGTGGAAAGGGAGCTGTGGTTTCGGGCATTATTGCATGACAGCTAGAGACTGAGGGTGAACGAATGGGGCCTTTGTTGTCTTTTCCTAGCGCTACCTCGCACACATGAGGGGGGAGGGGGATGTTATTCCATGTGTGGCGAGGTGGCGATGGGAATAAATAAAGGCAGACAGTGTGAATTGTGTGCATGTGTATATATGTATGTGTCTGTGTGTGTATATATATGTGTACATTGAGTTGTATGGGTATGTATATTTGCGTGTGTGGATGTGTATGTATATACATGTGTATGGGGGTGGGTTGGGCCATTTCTTTCATCTGTTTCCTTGCGCTACCTCGCAAAAACGCGGGAGACAGCGACAAAGCAAAATAAATAAATATAAATATTAATATGTGTATGTATGTATATGTTTAAATGTATAGGTATGTATATGTGCGTGTGTAGGTATGTATGTATATACGTGTATATGGGTGAGTTGGGCCATTCTTTCGTTAGTTTCCTTGCGCTGCCTCACTAATGCGGGAGACAGTGACAAAGTATAATATAAAAAAAATAAAATCATTATCTTCATTATCAAGTGCAACCAGCCCCTCAAGGGAAAGGGAGCCCAAAGGACAATGTCTAAAAACCACCAATATGTGGTAATGTTCACCCCTACCCTAACTGTCAGATACATGCACAACCTGAACCTTAACTGCATCCACAACATTTTACATCAACTTCACCCTAAGCTTCAACAAATTCTCATATAAGCTCACCCATAACCCCATCATCAGTCATTGTTAATCTCACCCTCAACCTCACCAATAATACCAGTGCAGGAGTGGTATTGGCTCCCCAGAGGAGAAGCTACACAAAGGACAATGTAAGAGAAAAAACTGATTCAGTGCCAAGTTTCACCCTAAACTACCCAACAGACACATGCGCAACCTCATCCTTAACCTTATCCACAAAGATCACCGCTCACCCTAACATATCCTTAAACTCAAAAGCAACCTCACCCTTAACTTCATCCACAATATTAAACAACACCTATCTCACTTTCAACCTCATCAGGTTGCCACAAAATATAAGGCTTAAAGTGAGAAATCCACCCCACTCCATCTAATATAATCTTCAAACTCATGTGCAACCTCATCCATAATCTCACCCTCAACTTTGCCAATTGTGCCACAGTGCAAAAGTGATACTAGCCCCTCAGAGGAGAGGCAGCTCACAGGAAAATGTGAAAAACAGCAATCCATGCTAACGTTCCCCATGACCTAACCATTTGAGACATGCACAACCTCGCCCTAAAGCTCTTCCATAATGTTATACATCAATCTCATCAAGTTACCAAAAAGATAGTGAAAACAACTACTCGTCCTAACATAACCATCAAATGTGCACATACCCTTAACCTCACCCTGAATATAACACAACAACCTAGCCCCGCCTTGCTCTCAATCTCACTAAACTGACACAAATGGATAAAGTGTAAAGAAAACAGTTGAGATCAGTGCTAACTCAACCATAATCTTCAAACTCTCGCACAACCTCAACCTACACGTAACCCACAATGTCGTACATAAACCTCACCAAGCTGCCACAAAGGATAAGGTGTAAAGAGAGCAGCCCACCTCACTGTTCACCCGATCACAGCCTTCAAACTCATACATAACCTCAACCACAAGCATATCATCGATATCACCCTCCTCTCATTAATAGTGCCACAGTGCTATCTGTCTATCTTTCTATATCTATGATGCCTATTCCCTCTAGGAACTCCCAACAAGGAGTGGCCATGGCAAAAGTCTCCACATATCCTTGTCCTTACATGCCTCCCTCACATACATCATTCCATACATTCTTCCATCATTCCTATCCCTCCACCTTATTTGCTCATGTCACAGGTGGTCTTTCTCTCACATCAACCCATTTAATTGTACTATCATACACTCTCCTTATAAACTCTCAGTCTTGCGTTCTTTCCAAATGCTCAAAACCACCTCAAACTATTAGTTTCACCAAATCTACCACTCCACAATTCATTCCCTTTGCATTCCCTGCCATACCACATTTCATTTCTTTCTTTATTCCATCTAGTCACCCCACATGCTCTTTTCAAATAGCTCATTTCCACAGCCTGGATTATTGACCTCTGTGACTCATTCCATGTCCATGTTTTGGCTGCATAGGTCAGGTTTGGGAGGACTATGCTGTCCCTTAATCATCTCTTCACTTACATACTTACACTCTACCTTTCATTATTCTATTAAAGGACCCAATGATTTCTACCCTGCAATGCTCTCTCCCTTATCTCTCCTTCCAAATCACCAAACTTACCTGAGGCAGCTCCTAAATACTTAAATTCTCTCACTTCTTCCGGTCTTTCTCTTCCCATATCCAAAACACAATTTTGCGCAGTTTCTTCTTTCATTCTGTATGGTTTTACAAAATCTATACAGAACAGTTCCTGGTGAGATTAAGAATGTGGTTGAAAGTAAGGCCGTATGTGAGTCTGAAGGTCATGTTTGGGTGAAAGTGACTGAATGTGCTCTCTCTATACCTCCTTTGTGGCAACTTGGTGAGGATGAGATCAAAGTTGGGGTTGCGGTTAATGTACAATGTTGTGAGTGGGGTTATAGGTGATGTTGTGCATGGTTAGGTTATAGTGAACATTGATTTGGATTGGTTTTTGTCTTTTTCCCATATGTCCTATGAGTTACCTATCTTCTGAGGCAAGTCAGTACTTTTACACTGTGGCACAGTTAATGAGGTTGATGGAAACTTTGTGAGAGAGTTTGAAAGTTATGTTAGGGTGGGCATTAATGGGTAAACTGCTAGTTTCATATATTACCTTTGTGGCAACTTGGTGAGGTTGGGAGTAAAGATTTTGTATAATGTTATATGTAAGCTTAAGGGGAAGGCTCTATATGAGTTTAAAGGATATGTTACAGTGAGCTGTGACCTGGACTAATCTCTTAATATTAATACACTTTAGCCTTGGTGAAGCTGAGTTAGGATAAGGGTAATAAATAATTTAGCATGTGAGGTTAGAGGTAAGGTTGTAGATTTGTCTAATGTTTAGATCAGTGTCAACACTAGCCTGAATTGGTTTTTCCTCTTTGTCCTGTGTGCCACAAATGTCTTGTAGGCTGCCTCTCTAGGTGGGTTTGAGAGTGATAATAAGGGTGAGGTTGATGGTAAGGCTGTGTGTGTCTGAAGGTCATATTAAGTTGAGTAGTTAAGTGGACCTTATCCTCTGTAGCAATTACAAGAGGCTGTAAGTGAGGTTGATTTTATTGATGAGGTTATAGGCGACGTTATAAACAAGTTTGAAGGTTATCTTCAAGCGAGCAATGGCCCAGACTGCTCTCTGTACACTTTATCCTTTGTGGAACTTAAGTGAGGGAGGGTGGGGTGAGCTTAATGTTTGATGACATGGATGATGACGGCAGTTTTTCCAAACCATCATTTTCCTTCCCAGTAACATTAGCTATGACCGAAATTTAAATTTCTTGGGGAAGTTAGGTTAGGTTTCCAGAGGTTCTCTTGACTTTTAAAAGTGTATGACACAAGGGAGTTGAATGCTTCATGGGATGTGTTAAGGATGCATGTGACAGGGGCACAACTGTTGGATGGTGTGAAAGCCTTCTATAGTGGAGAAAAAGCATGTACAAGAGTGGATGGAGAGTTGTGAGAAAGTTTTGGTATGCAATTGGGTAAGAGATAGGGCTGTGTGACATCACTGTGGCTTTTTGATATATATATATGAAAGGAGTGGGAAGAGAGATGATAGCAAACCTAGGTAAGATGGAGTATGGTGGTGAGAGGTCTGGTGACCAGTGACAAGCCTGTTTGCAGATGATACAGTGTTGCTTGCTGAGAGTGAAGAGGAGTTGAAGATGATTGTTTGCTTTATATGTGTAAGCACAGGCAACTGAAGTTAAATAAGTTAGAGGAAAGTAATGGTGTTTGAAGTCATAGAGTAAAAGTATAGATTTTACAAGGCCCACACATTGAGAGAAGAAAGTGTACAAAACTGTTATAGATATGTGGCAGAAAGATGGGAAGTGAACTGTTATAGATATGTGGCAGAAAGATGGGAATTGACAGAATTTAAATATTCAGGAGTTATCTTGGTTAAGTTTGGTGATATGGAAGGGAAGATAAGGGTAAGAGCAGTAAACAGTACCCAACACTGACCCATGCAGCCAAAACATGGTCATGGAATGAGTCATAGAGGTCAGGAATCAGGGCTGTGGAAATGAGCTATTTGACAGGAGCATGTGGTGTGATGAGATGAAATGAAGAAAGAAATGAAGGGTTGTATAAGAGATTTGGTATGGCAGGGAATGCAAAGGGAGTGAATTGTGGAGTGGTAAGGTAGGTGAAACAATACTTTGATGAGGTTCAGGCATGCGAAAAGAATGCAAGGCAAGGAGTTTACAAGGAGACTGACTCTAAGAAACCATGATTAAAGCAGATAGCAAGAGGAGGACCACCAATAACATGGGGAAATTTAGTGAAGAATAATGGATGGAGAGAAATGGTGGAAGAATGAGTGGAATGGCAAATGTGAGGGAGGCATGCGAAGAAAGGTACAAGAGGAGACTCTTTTGCTGTGGCGATCCCCTTGATGGGAGATCCCAGGGGACTGGACATCAGGGATGTAGATAGATATATAGAATTGCCAAATCTCTATATTACACCTCCCTGGTCTAATTGATGCACAAAAAAGAATGATCTCATTACTACGCATTTCTTCTATGATGCCTGTAAACTAAAACTTTATTTTGCTATTTTTAATGTCCTGTAGTCCGCCTACCCTCTCAGACAACTGTCCTCAGGGATGCTTTGAATGTCCTGTGGGCCATTGGTTACTAGTTCGGAGGCAGCTGTTCTCTGGGTGACAGTATCATTCTGCCTATCAGCATTGTCCTCTGAGCCACTACAACTGTTGGCTGGACTGTTGAAAGAACTTGGGTGATAATTGCCCTCAGTGAGGGCTGCCGGCAGGGGAGCACCTCCTCATCTTTATCCTCAAAGGTTGCCTTACTATTCTCATCTGTCATGTGGAGAGATTCATCACAACTCATACTGCTCACCTGTAGGGATGCAGCATCACCCTCATCTGACTGTCACCTGGAGGAATACATCACTACTCTCACCTGTTAATTATTCCATTAACTATTGGCATCAATAACCCCCTACAGTCATATCCTGCATCCGTATCCTTTAAGAATACCTATAATCAGAGAATCACAGTAAATGCCATAAAATATATACATAACTTCGGACTGAGGTATAAAAAAAGGTGAGTTTGGACTGAGAGATAAAAAAAAAAAGAAAGTGGTTTATCATAACGCTAATAATGGATAATGATCCGAAGTCAGGATCGTGCGAAGCTTTCAAGGATTCGGACATCGGTAGCCCCCAGCTGACATGGTAAACAAAACAAAGAGTTTGACAGCGGCGGCGGCGGTGGCTGCTCTTCCTCGCACGTAACCGCATATATTTCCCTTCTTATTTATCCTCTGGTGGAGGTATTAATTGAAGTTGCACTTTAAATGGTACAATTATGGCTTGGGACATCTACCTGTTGGGTATAACTAGGGGTTTTTAAGTGAGGGGAATGTCAAGAAAGTAGTGATTTGCAATGGAATCGTGAAAAAAAAATCGGAAAAACAATTTTGAGTGAAACCTAACAAACTGTCTCAAAATTTCCTGGATGTTTGACTTGGCATTAATACTTTTTCTATACCTGAGAACGAGAGAGGCTGAGTAAAGGTCTGGTTTTAGGTAGATTTGTGACTTATTACGATATGGCGTCATTTTCCTCGGTAGTGTGGTTTAGGTGGAATGCAGTAACACTTGTGCATTATTATATTTTATTGAAAATATGAAGTCAGGTGGGAGTAGAGTGGGTTATGCATATCAGGTAAAGGTAATTTATCTTTTTAGTTTGTTCAGCAATTCTAATATGGTGCTTCAAGAATATAAAAGTTGCAGAACAGAATTTAGGGCATTATATTCTATTTAATGACGGTTAATGTCTAGTTCATCTTTGAAATTCAAGTGATTTTGTTCTGCAATATTAGTTTGGTGATTAGATGGTGATTTATGCGTAGGTCTTACTTTTAAGATCCTTGTTCTACTCTTTTGTCATTACTGTTTCGTAAAAAAAAGTTAAGAATTAAGATTTTTTCGTCAGGATTCTATTATTCAGCAGCAAATAACCCAATAGTGAGGAGGGTTGTAAAGGTTAGGGGAAAATATGGGGTTGAGTATTGTGAAATGGAAATCCCAACTGTCATATGGAGAATTAAAGATGAAACATGTCTTGTATTAAGTAATTTCCCACATTTCAGAGGAGAGACACCATGTTATGATGTTTGGTGGATGGCACCATGCATCATAAGGTTCAACATGTATAAAAAAGATTGGTAACCCTAAACTCCGCATAGTACCAAAGTACCAGAATTGAAGAGGACTGGAGGAGTCAGTAAAAATACACCTTTAATTCTGTAGGAGATCCAGTCGACTAATGAAACATATGTTTATATCAACAGTTTATTGATTTTTTGTATATATTCTTAATTAGTTTGTGTCATAATCTCCAAAATGGTAATGTGACACCAAACTTAAAAGTCTGAAAAATGGGCATTTTCTAAGGGGAAAAAAATTTCTCTTACAAAATGAAAGAATATAAGTGGTGATGTGAGAAGGAGATGGAATGAGTATTTTGAAGGTTTGTTGAATGTGTCTGATGACAGAGTGGCAGATATAGGGTGTTTGGGTCGAGGTGGTGTGCAAAGTGAGAGGGTTAGGGAAAATGATTTGGTAAACAGAGAAGAGGTAGTAAAAGCTTTGCGGAAGATGAAAGCCGGCAAGGCAGCAGGTTTGGATGGTATTGCAGTGGAATTTATTAAAAAAGGGGGTGACTGTATTGTTGACTGGTTGGTAAGGTTATTTAATGTATGTATGACTCATGGTGAGGTGCCTGAGGATTGGCGGAATGCTTGCATAGTGCCATTGTACAAAGGCAAAGGGGATAAGAGTGAGTGCTCAAATTACAGAGGTATAAGTTTGTTGAGTATTCCTGGTAAATTATATGGGAGGGTAGTGATTGAGAGGGTGAAGGCATGTACAGAGCATCAGATTGGGGAAGAGCAGTGTGGTTTCAGAAGTGGTAGAGGATGTGTGGATCAGGTGTTTGCTTTGAAGAATGTATGTGAGAAATACTTAGAAAAGCAAATGGATTTGTATGTAGCATTTATGGATCTGGAGAAGGCATATGATAGAGTTGATAGAGATGCTCTGTGGAAGGTATTAAGAATATATGGTGTGGGAGGCAAGTTGTTAGAAGCAGTGAAAAGTTTTTATCGAGGATGTAAGGCATGTGTACGTGTAGGAAGAGAGGAAAGTGATTGGTTCTCAGTGAATGTAGGTTTGCGGCAGGGGTGTGTGATGTCTCCATGGTTGTTTAATTTGTTTATGGATGGGGTTGTTAGGGAGGTAAATGCAAGAGTTTTGGAAAGAGGGGCAAGTATGAAGTCTGTTGGGGATGAGAGAGCTTGGGAAGTGAGTCAGTTGTTGTTCGCTGATGATACAGCGCTGGTGGCGGATTCATGTGAGAAACTGCAGAAGCTGGTGACGGAGTTTGGTAAAGTGTGTGGAAGAAGAAAGTTAAGAGTGAATGTCAATAAGAGCAAGGTTATTAGGTACAGTAGGGTTGAGGGTCAAGTCAATTGGGAGGTGAGTTTGAATGGTGAGAGGCTGGAGGAAGTGAAGTGTTTTAGATATCTGGGAGTGGATCTGTCAGCGGATGGAACCATGGAAGCGGAAGTGGATCATAGGGTGGGGGAGGGGGCGAAAATTTTGGGAGCCTTGAAAAATGTGTGGAAGTCGAGAACATTATCCCGGAAAGCAAAAATGGGTATGTTTGAAGGAATAGTGGTTCCAACAATGTTGTATGGTTGCGAGGCGTGGGCTATGGATAGAGTTGTGCGCAGGAGGATGGATGTGCTGGAAATGAGATGTTTGAGGACAATGTGTGGTGTGAGGTGGTTTGATCGAGTAAGTAACGTAAGGGTAAGAGGGATGTGTGGAAATAAAAAGAGCGTGGTTGAGAGAGCAGAAGAGGGTGTTTTGAAGTGGTTTGGGCACATGGAGAGAATGAGTGAGGAAAGATTGACCAAGAGGATATATGTGTCGGAGGTGGAGGGAACGAGGAGAAGAGGGAGACCAAATTGGAGGTGGAAAGATGGAGTGAAAAGGATTTTGTGTGATCGGGGCCTGAACATGCAGGAGGGTGAAAGGAGGGCAAGGAATAGAGTGAATTGGAGCGATGTGGTATACAGGGGTTGACGTGCTGTCAGTGGATTGAATCAAGGCATGTGAAGCGTCTGGGGTAAACCATGGAAAGCTGTGTAGGTATGTATATTGCGTGTGTGGACGTGTGTATGTACATGTGTATGGGGGGGGTTGGGCCATTTCTTTCGTCTGTTTCCTTGCGCTACCTCGCAAACGCGGGAGACAGCGACAAAGTATAAAAAAAAAAAAAAAAAAAAAAAAAAAAAAAAAAGAATTTTTTAGTAAATCAGATACATACATGAATCAATGATATGAGTAAACTTGCTGGAAAAATAAACAAAGAAACTCCAAGCTTTTGACTGTATTTCAAGCCATTTTCAAGGATACAGAGTCAATGTGTTGACTTTGTATCCTTGAAAATAGCTTAAAATACTGCTGAAAGCTTGAGGCTGCTCCATTTATTTTTCCAGCAAGTCTACTTACGTAAGAAATATAAAGTATTCTAGAAGCAGGTGATATAAGGATAAATCTACCCTGGGGAAATATCATACTTCTGGTGAGAAAATACTATGAAGATGAGTGATAAACAATCTGATGTTGACATTTCTTGCCAGGCTGTACATATTTCTTTTTAACACAAACCTCATCCATTACATATATGTCATACATAAATACCATTTTTCCATATGTCTCCAATGTGTAGTCTTTAGCAGAATCTGATGATCTTTGGTAGTATTTATTGTTTAGGTAAATCCAGCAAGGGTAGAACCATATTGTAAGATTTTTTCAATACTGTAAGAAGAGTTGACATGTCTGTGAATGTATTTTGGTATCTTTCAAATAAAATCTGACACCTTGAATTCTGCTATATAGTTTCTGGATACCATATCCAAGCTAGGGTATGCATGGTAATTTGCGCTAGCCACAGGAGGGACACAATAGTACCCTAAAAGTAAAATGCACATGCATCATGCTTGAAATTACTGGTCCTGCTGACAAAAGACAACATACATGCACCATCTAGTTTCAAACCCTATATGTGGTAATTTGATCTCTTAAGGTCAATTAATAACACATGCTGTGTTTAAAAGCAGGATTGATTGACTGTATAACGAGTTCAAATTACAAACTGAATAGTGCCATATAATCTACACAATTTGCCTAGTGGATGTACATTGTCAGCTGTCCTCAAAACTGGTAATTGCTATGTCTCAAACGTAAGCACGATGCATGAGGAAATTATGGCATCCTTTCTGTGGCTGGCACAAATTACCACACATACCCTAGCCTGCATTCTATGTCGGAGAACCAAATTGCATGAACTAAAGGTGTCAGATTTTATTTGAAAGGTAATGCAGTATATCTGTAAACATGTTAAACTTCTTGCACATTTTTGGAAAACTTCAGTTAAGTCATGTCTACAGTTGCTTAAATCTCAAGCCTTAGGATGTATATCCCATCAAGTGAATCAAAATAAAGGTGTCTCCTCTGATACAAGAGAATTAGCCATACTAGACTGCACATTTCATCTGTAACACTACAAAATGGGAGTTGGGTTAGTTTCTTTATATTTTAGTACTTATGATGATTTATCAATATTTTACCCTACATTTTCCCCTCTCTTTCATAGCCCTTCTTGCTGTTTAGTACCAAATCGTTAGAAGTAACAGCCTTATTGAATGTTGCTCAGTAGAGTATTATGCTCTGAATCATGTTCCACAAATTCATATTCTCAAAACACTACACCAGCAATGCAGAACAAAGTCATTTCATTACATGAAGCTAACAGCAATGCAGAGTGTTTTTTCTGCAGTGTTTAAGAGATTACCTGAAAATCCAGTTCCAGCATTTTTCTAGGCTTGGTTAAGTTGTGACAAGTTATTAACCTAACCAGTTCTAACCTAACCTAGAAAAAAAAAAAAACAGTGAGGAAGGGGGTGTTGAATCTTCAGGTGATCCATCCATTTGGAGGACACAATAACAAGCCTAGTTAATCTTTGCAACATTGTCAGCTTTGTATATTGAGTGATTTTAATCAGCAGTGTTGATGTAGTGTTTTGAGAATACAATTACAGTTGTGGAGTATGAATCTGAATTATACATTTCATCAAATAATTAGGTTATAACAGTGAGGGTTATGTTTATCAAGGAAAATTCAGGTTTAACTGATTTATGGAAAAACACGTAAAAACAATATCTGCAACACTGTCAGCTTTGGATATTGAGTGATCTTAATCTGTAGTGTTGATGTAGTGTTTAGAAAATACAATAACACTTGTGGAGTATGAATCTGAATTTTACATTTTATCAAAAAGTATTCTTTTCTTTTTCTTTCAAACTATTCGCCATTTCCCACGTTAGCGAGGTAGCGTTAAGAACAGAGGACTGGGCCTTTGAGGGAATATCCTCACCTGGCCCCCTTCTCTGTTTCTTCTTTTGGAAAATTAAAGGAAAAAAAAAAAAAAAAAAACGAGAGGGGAGGATTTCCAGCCCCCCGCTGGAATATAATAGTGAGGGATAGGGGAGAAAGAATACTTCCCACGTATTCCCTGCGTGTCGTAGAAGGCAACTAAAAGGGAAGGGAGCGGGAGGCTGGAAATCCTCCCCTCTCGTTTTTTTTTTTTTTTTTCTTTTCCAAAAGAAGGAACAGAGAAGAGGGCCAGGTGAGGATATTCCCTCAAAGACCCAGTCCTCTGTTCTTAACGCTACCTCGCTATCGCGGGAAATGGCAAATAGTATGAAAGAAAAAGAAAGAATGTTTATCAAGGTTTATTCAGGTTTCACTGATTTACGGAAAAACACATAGAAAAGCAACCAAACTTTTAAATATAATTTACCAGTTAAGTTTGGCATCATTATTTTCCAGAAATAAAGAAAATTGTCTGAGGAAACTCAAGAAACTATATAATTCATATTTACCCACAGAGATGACACTTAAAACCTTTCATTACAAGAATCTTGGCCCCCACAAAGTAGGTAGGGCTTTTAAGTTGAGAAAAGTAGTAGGGTTACAGTATCAACTGCACTTGAAAGGACATTATGGTGGTGATGTAATCCAACAAAAAATGCCAAACATTACCAACTCAGACATAATGTAACAAACACAGATGACATATATAAGCCTAATTGAAACTACTGTGGTCATAACAAAAATCTACCTAAATCTAAGCTAACCAAACATGATATAATCTAACCTAACGAAACTTCACCTATGAAAACCAAACTTAACCCAGCATTACGGAAGGCACACATACTACCTATGTTAACAAACCACTGGTGACTTGGAATATGTGGTTTAAAAAGAGGGACATACACATAGGTATATGTGGGTGAGTGGAGTTAATGATAAAGCGGCATCATTGGATTATACAAATTGACAGACGAGCTAAAGACACTCTTGGGCATAAATGTACTGAGAGGGGCAGCTGTTGGGATGCCTCATCACTTCTTGATAGAGGCAAGAGTGAAAGTTTGTAAAGGCTAAAGGAATAGAGGAAACGATAAGGACAGCAAGTGGGAGGTGATAGTGGATGAGCTTAGAAAAGAGACATTGAGGAAATACCAGAAGAAATTGGGTGAGAACCAGATGGTTTTTAGGGAAGCATTGCCAACATGTGTGACAGAAATCTGTGACACAAAGAAGGTGTGGTAGGACAAAGAAGTCAAGTTGTTAGTGATATAAGATAGAAGAGTATGGCTGTTACTTGCAGGGAAGGAATGCCTTTAATTGGGAGATGTACAAGGGTAAAGGCATGTGTACGTGTAGGAAGAGAGGAAAGTGATTGGTTCTCAGTGAATGTAGGTTTGCAGTAGGGGTGTGTGATGTCTCCATGGTTGTTTAATTTGTTTATGGATGGGGTTGTTAGGGAGGTGAATGCAAGAGTTTTGGAAAGAGGGGCAAGTATGAAGTCTGTTGGAGATGAGAGAGCTTGGGAAGTGAGTCAGTTGTTGTTCGCTGATGATACAGCGCTGGTGGCTGATTCATGTGAGAAACTGCAGAGGCTGGTGACTGAGTTTGGTAAAGTGTGTGAAAGAAGAAAGTTAAGAGTAAATGTGAATAAGAGCAAGGTTATTAGGTACAGTAGGGTTGAGGGTCAAGTCAATTGGGAGGTAAGTTTGAATGGAGAAAAACTGGAGGAAGTAAAGTGTTTTAGATATCTGGGAGTGGATCTGGCAGCGGATGGAACCATGGAAGCGGAAGTGGATCATAGGGTGGGGGAGGGGGCGAAAATCCTGGGAGCTGTGAAGAATGTGTGGAAGTCGAGAACATTATCTCGGAAAGCAAAAATGGGTATGTTTTAAGGAATAGTGGTTCCAACAATGTTGTATGGTTGTGAGGCGTGGGCTATGGATAGAGTTGTGCGCAGGAGGATGGATGTGCTGGAAATGAGATGTTTGAGGACAATGTGTGGTGTGAGGTGGTTTGATCGAGTAAGTAACGTAAGGGTAAGAGAGATGTGTGGAAATAAAAAGAGCATGGTTGAGAGAGCAGAAGAGGGTGTTTTGAAATGGTTTGGGCACATGGAGAGAATGAGTGAGGAAAGATTGACCAAGAGGATATATGTGTCGGAGGTGGAGGGAACGAGGAGAAGTGGGAGACCAAATTGGAGGTGGAAAGATGGAGTGAAAAAGATTTTGTGTGATCGGGGCCTGAACATGCAGGAGGGTGAAAGGAGGGCAAGGAATAGAGTGAATTGGATCAATGTGGTATACCGAGGTTGACGTGCTGTCAGTGGATTGAATCAGGGCATGTGAAGCGTCTGGGGTAAACCATGGAAAGCTGTGTAGGTATGTATATTTGCGTGTGTGGACGTATGTATATACATGTGTATGGGGGTGGGTTGGGCCATTTCTTTCATCTGTTTACTTGTGCTACCTCGCAAACGCGGGAAACAGCAAAAAAAGAAAGAAAAAAAAAAGGGTAAATAACAGGAGGTCAAGAGGAAGGTGCAGGGGTTAAGAAGGTGAATTAGAGTTGGGGAGTGATTATTGAAAAGCCAGACAGAATAAGAAAATGTTTGGAAGGTGATGCATAGTGTGAGGAGAACAAGAGTCAAATGGGAGCATCAGTGAAGGGAGCAGAAAGGCAAGGGATAACAAGCAAAGAGGTGAAGAAGATATAGAGTGAGTATTTTGAAGGACTGTTGTATATGATAGGATGGCAGATTTGGGACGTCTAGGACATGGAGATATGCAAAACAAGTCATGGCAAGAAGTTTGGTAAAAAAAGGTAAGAGACAGTGCCTTGCATAAAATGAAATGTGGCAAATAGCTGAAGTAGATAGGATTGCAGTTTAATTTGTTCAGAAAAGGGGTGAAAGTGTTGTTGATTGGTTTGTTAGGATGTTTAGCACATGGATGGCTTGAATTGTGGTGTCAGGATTGGCAGAAAGCCTGTATAGTGTTACTGTATAAAGGCAAGGGGAACAAAAATGAATTTTCAAATTACATAGGTATAAATTTGATGAGTATACCTGGTAAGTTGTATGGGAAGGTAGTGACTGAAAGGGTGGTAAGATGCACAGAGCATAAGATTTAGCAGGAATAATATGGTGTAGGATTTATGAATCAGTTACTTGTTCTGAAGTCTCAGTGTGAGATACATTTAGAGTGGAAAGTATTTACTTGTGGCATTTATGGATATGAAGAAGGCAGATGATATTACTGGCAGAGATGTCATTTTCCAATGTAAGTTGGGAACCATTTCTTCCTAGATTTTTTAAAGTATAGGTGATAATTTACCTCTCCTATCTGCAATCCATGGAGTATAGCCTCAGAAATTTTAAGTGTTCCCTCCCACTGAGATACTCATCTATCCATCAAAAAGGGTTCTCCCTTTTCCTACCTGTTGATCCAGCTTCTTAATTATCCTCCTATGAAGTACAGTGTCAATTTTTTTCTGGCAGTCCAGAAATAAAAAAATCCATCCACGTGACTTTCCCTGAAACTGTGCTATCTCTCACCGAGGTAATTACCCCCCCCCCCCAACAGTCATTCTTTTGCTTTCTAATAATCTTTTCCAGAATGGGTGACCTCTTATTTCTTTGGTAACTTTGTTTCCACGACTCCAACAGTGTCAAGTGCACTTTCCCTTATATGATCGGGAAGCAGCTGCCTGATCATATGTTCTACAAATCTCACATGTACCCACATTTTCTTACTTTTGGGTAAGACTTTGGGCTTTTTCCTCTTTAGAAAAGTAAAAACCAACCATCTTCAAGCACAGTTGGAAGAAGTACAGTGCTAAGAAGCGAAATTCTCAAAACAACGTGGCAGCAAGGAAGAATAAAGAACATCCTTCCCTTAAGACAGCTTTAGGCACACTGAGGCAGGTTGCTGGTGCTCACTCCATTAGAAATGCTAGTCTCAGTGACCAGATGTACAATGATTTCCTTGAGAGTATCAAATGTTTGTACCACAATAAACCATGGCCATGTATTGCCTTTGCAAATAGATGAGGGAAGGGCAATGCATTTGGCAGACACTGTAATAATCATACTGAGGCCTTCACTTTGTCCTGTCCTCATTACCTAACACACTACCTTAGTTAGTGAAACCAGTTCCTACTTCAGCATTAGAGGACCTTCTTCTTTATTTCTGCCTGGTACTCCAGTTCTGGTTCATCAACCTCTGTGCCTCCAGCTTTCTTGATAATCTTCCTTTTTGTTAATAAGTACTGATCCTGTATGTTCTGTACTTTTCTGAAATTTTCATCGACTAGAACATAGATTTTGCCTATTGCTTTAATATTACATATTTTTTTTTTCTTTTTTTTTTTGCCGCTGTCTCCCGCGTTTGCGAGGTAGCGCAAGGAAACAGACGAAAGAAATGGCCCAACCCACCCCCATACACATGTATATACATACGTCCACACACGCAAATATACATACCTACACAGCTTTCCATGGTTTACCCCAGACGCTTCACATGCCCTGATTCAATCCACTGACAGCACGTCAACCCCGGTATACCACATCGCTCCAATTCACTCTATTCCTTGCCCTCCTTTCACCCTCCTGCATGTTCAGGCCCCGATCACACAAAATCTTCTTCACTCCATCTTTCCACCTCCAATTTGGTCTCCCTCTTCTCTCGTTCCCTCCACCTCCGACACATATATCCTCTTGGTCAATCTTTCCTCACTCATTCTCTCCATGTGCCCAAACCATTTCAAAACACCCTCTTCTGCTCTCTCAACCACGCTCTTTTTATTTCCACACATCTCTCTTACCCTTACGTTACTTACTCGACCAAACCACCTCACACCACACATTGTCCTCAAACATCTCATTTCCAGCACATCCATCCTCCTGCGCACCACTCTATCCATAGCCCACGCCTCGCAACCATACAACATTGTTGGAACCACTATTCCTTCAAACATACCCATTTTTGCTTTCCGAGATAATGTTCTCGACTTCCACACATTCTTCAAGGCTCCCAGAATTTTCTCCCCCTCCCCCACCCTATGATCCACTTCCGCTTCCATGGTTCCATCCGCTGCCAGATCCACTCCCAGATATCTAAAACACTTCACTTCCTCCAGTTTTTCTCCATTCAAACTCACCTCCCAATTGACTTGACCCTCAACCCTACTGTACCTAATAACCTTGCTCTTATTCACATTTACTCTTAACTTTCTTCTTTGACACACTTTACCAAACTCAGTCACCAGCTTCTGCAGTTTCTCACATGAATCAGCCACCAGCGCTGTATCATCAGCGAACAACAACTGACTCACTTCCCAAGCTCTCTCATCCCCAACAGACTTCATACTTGCCCCTCTTTCCAAAACTCTTGCATTCACCTCCCTAACAACCCCATCCATAAACAAATTAAACAACCATGGAGCCATCACACACCCCTGCCGCAAACCTACATTCACTGAGAACCAATCACTTTCCTCTCTTCCTACACGTACACATGCCTTACATCCTCGATAAAAACTTTTCACTGCTTCTAACAACTTGCCTCCCACACCATATATTCGTAATACCTTCCACAGAGCATCTCTATCAACTCTATCATATGCCTTCTCCAGATCCATAAATGCTACATACAAATCCATTTGCTTTTCTAAGTATTTCTCACATACATTCTTCAAAGCAAACACCTGATCCACACATCCTCTACCACTTCTGAAACCACACTGCTCTTCCCCAATCTGATGCTCTGTACATGCCTTCACCCTCTCAATCAATACCCTCCCATATAATTTACCAGGAATACTCAACAAACTTATACCTCTGTAATTTGAGCACTCACTCTTATCCCCTTTCCCTTTGTACAATGGCACTATGCACGCATTCCGCCAATCCTCAGGCACCTCACCATGAGTCATACATACATTAAATAACCTTACCAACCAATCAACAATACAGTCCCCCCCTTTTTTAATAAATTCCACTGCAATACCATCCAAACCTGCTGCCTTGCCGGCTTTCATCTTCCGCAAAGCTTTTACTACCTCTTCTCTGTTTACCAAATCATTTTCCCTAACCCTCTCACTTTGCACACCACCTCGACCAAAACACCCTATATCTGCCACTCTATCATCAAACACATTCAACAAACCTTCAAATACTCACTCCATCTCCTTCTCACATCACCACTACTTGTTATCACCTCCCCATTTGCGCCCTTCACTGAAGTTCCCATTTGCTCCCTTGTCTTACGCACTTTATTTACCTCCTTCCAGAACATCTTTTTATTCTCCCTAAAATTTAATGATACTCTCTCACCCCAACTCTCATTTGCCCTTTTTTTCACCTCTTGCACCTTTCTCTTGACCTCCTGTCTCTTTCTTTTATACATCTCCCACTCAATTGCATTTTTTCCCTGCAAAAATCGTCCAAATGCCTCTCTCTTCTCTTTCACTAATACTCTTACTTCTTCATCCCACCACTCACTACCCTTTCTAATCAACCCATCTCCCACTCTTCTCATGCCACAAGCATCTTTTGCGCAATCCATCACTGATTCCCTAAATACATCCCATTCCTCCCCCACTCCCCTTACTTCCATTGTTCTCACCTTTTTCCATTCTGTACTCAGTCTCTCCTGGTACTTCCTCACACAAGTCTCCTTCCCAAGCTCACTTACTCTCACCACCCTCTTCACCCCAACATTCACTCTTCTTTTCTGAAAACCCATACAAATCTTCACCTTAGCCTCCACAAGATAATGATCAGACATCCCTCCAGTTGAACCTCTCAGCACATTAACATCCAAAAGTCTCTCTTTCGCGCGCCTGTCAATTAACACGTAATCCAATAACGCTTTCTGGCCATCTCTCCTACTTACATAAGTATACTTATGTATATCTCGCTTTTTAAACCAGGTATTCCCAATCATCAGTCCTTTTTCAGCACATAAATCTACAAGCTCTTCACCATTTCCATTTACAACACTGAACACCCCATGTATACCAATTATTCCCTCAACTGCCACATTACTCACCTTTGCATTCAAATCACCCATCACTATAACCCGGTCTCGTGCATCAAAACCACTAACACAATCATTCAGCTGCTCCCAAAACACTTGCCTCTCATGATCTTTCTTCTCATGCCCAGGTGCATATGCACCAATAATCACCCATCTCTCTCCATCAACTTTCAGTTTTACCCATATTAATCGAGAATTTACTTTCTTACATTCTATCACATACTCCTACAACTCCTGTTTCAGGAGTATTGCTACTCCTTCCCTTGCTCTTGTCTTCTCACTAACCCCTGACTTTACTCCCAAGACCTTCCCAAACCACTCTTCCCCTTTACCCTTGAGCTTCGTTTCACTCAGAGCCAAAACATCCAGGTTCCTTTCCTCAAACATACTACCTATCTCTCCTTTTTTCACATCTTGGTTACATCCACACACATTTAGGCACCCCAATCTATGGTTTTGCTCAGTGCCCTGGACACCTTTCTTTCAATGTCCCCAGTTTCCTGTCCTAGCCCCTAAAACTGCACCTCCTTCCACACTATTTCCATCAGCATAAGTACTCGGTGTTATGCACACTTCCTCATGTTCGACATCTAGAATAGTCCCTTCTGACCTTTCCAACTCTTCAGTTTTTCTACCTTCCCTCCTCTGGTTACACACTGTATCAACACTCTTAACTGATGCTGATCTGTGCTCATGATTATTATTTCAATCTTTAATTTCCTGAGATCCCTTTTCATTTCATGACACCTACCATGATTTTTTGATCGATTTTCAAATTTCTGTATTTCCATGTCTAATTGCATTTATCTCTGGTCCTGTTTTTTATTTCAAACAATAAATCCAATTTTTTTCTTTAATAAATGTTTTATCCCCTTCTCAAGCTTCCTTTGTGTGAATCTTGTCACAGTTGTCAAGTCTTGATATCCTCCATTATTTAAATATGTTTTTGGCTTATATGAAATTGAAAAGAAAGATAAAACTGAAAAATTTTTGTGTTGCTAAATAAGTATAACCTGACTGCCTCTAACAGTCTGCTGTCTGGAGTAACTTGGACCAATTTTCCTACTTACACTTACTGTCCTCTCATATTCTTGGTTCTCATAACAGATAGAATAACAGTGTGATCCTCCACATGTCCATATTTATAGCCCATGTCTCACATCCATATAATAATGTTGGGACAACTATTCCTTCAAAGATACCCATTTTTGCCTTCCCAGATAACGTTCTCTCTTTCCACACACTCCTCAGCACTCCCAGATCCTTCAACCCCTCACTCAATCTATGACTCACTTTCACTTCCATGATTTCATTCACTGCCATGTCCACTCCCAGATATCTAAAACACTTCTCTTCCTACAACACCCCCAACTTACTTTTCCCTCAACCCTGCTAAACTTAATAACTTTGTTTTTGCTCACCTTTACTTTCAACTTTCTCCTTTCACACACTTCCAAATTCAGTCACTAGCTTATACAGTTTCTCACTCAAATCTGCCACTAATTCCAACTTGTACACATGCCTTGTGCACTTATCACATTTCATCTTATGCAAAGCTTTCTTTCTTCACCATCAAACACATTCAACAGTCCTTCAAAATACTCACTTCATCTCCTTGCTCCATCATTGCCTGTTATCATTTTCCCTTTTGTCCCCTTCACTGATGTTCCTATTTGTTCTTGTTTTTCACACATAATTTACTTCCTTCCAAAACATCTCATTCTCCCAAAAATTTACTGATACATGCTCTCTGCAACTCTCATTTGCCCTCTTTTTCAACCCATGCACCTTCCTCTTAACCTCCTGCTGTTTTCTGTTATGCATCATCCATTCATTTGCACTCCTTTCCTTTAAGGACAGCTGAAATGCCTCTCTTTTCTCTATCACTAGTGACTTTACTTCTTCATTTTACCACTCACTATTTCTAATCTGCTCGCAAAGCTTCCTCTCTTCATCAAACCACTTTCTATGATTCTCTCACTATACATACAATCCTAACCCAAATCTTCCACTCTATCATCAAACACCTTCAAGAGTCCTTCAAAATACTTATTCTATTCCCTTTCCACTTCATCACGATCTGCTATCACTTCTCCTTTTGCCCCCTTCACCAATGTTGCTATTTTTTCTTATTTTTGGCACATTGTTTACCTCCTTCCAAAACATCTTATTTTCCCTAAAGTTTACTGACACTTGCTCACCTCAGCTCTCATTTGCCCTCTTTTTCAACCCCTGCACCTTCCTTTTGACCTCTTGCTGTTTTTTTTTTTTATTATACATCACCCATTCATTTGCACTCTTTCCCTGTAAGTGCAGCCTAAATGCCTCTCTTTTGTCTTACACTAGTGACTTTGCTTCTTCATCCCACCATTTATCACCCTTTCTAATCTGCCCATCTCCCACTTTTAGCATGGCACACTGCTTCCCTAAATACCTCCCATTCCTCACCCATTCCCCTTGCTTCAATTACTCTCACCTTTTGCCATTCTTCACTCAATCTCTCCTGGTATTTCTTCACTCAAGTCTCTTTTCCAAGCTCATTTATTCTCATCATTTTCTTCTCCAACATTGTTTCCTCTTTTCAAAAAACCTCAAACCTATCACAAGATAGTGATCAGTCATCCCACCAGCTGCCTCTCAGCACATTTACATTCGAAAGTCTCTTCTACATGAATATCAATTAATATGTAATTCAATTATGCCCACAGACTACCTCATACTCACATGCATATACTAGTGATGTCTCTTTTTAAACCAGATGTTCCCATTAACTAGTCCTTTTTCAGCACACAACTCCACAAGCTGTTCATCATTTCCATTCATAACACTGAATACACCAAGGCCCCCAGTTATACCTTCAACTGCCATACTACTCACCTGTGCAATTAAATCACTCATCAGTAATATCTGGTCTCATATCAAAACTGCTGACACTACTCAGCTGCTCCTAAAACACTTGCCTTTCATGATCACTCTACTCATGGCCAGGTGCATAAGCACTAACAATCACTCATCTCTCACCAATCACTTTTATTTTCATCCAAATCAGCCTAAATTTGCTTCCTTACACTCTCTATCACACATTCCCACAACTGTTTCAGGAGTAGTGCTACTCCTTCCTTAGGTCTTGTCCTCTTACCAACCCCTGACTGTACTCCCAAGACATTTCCATATCATTTTTCCCCTTTACCCTTGAGCTTTGTTTCACTCAGATCTAAAATATCCAGGTTTCTATCTCATCTTGGTTACATCCATACACATTTAGACATCCCAACCTGAGCCTTCGAGGAGGATGAGCTCTCCCTGTTTGGCTCCTCCTATTTCTTCTTTTGGAAACTGAAATACAAGGGATTTAACTCTATATATACAGTATTTGAGGAAGAGGACCTCATCTCTTTAAACTGAAATATAAGTATATATTTATATATATATATATATATATATATATATATATTTTTTTTTTTTTTTGCCGCTGTCTCCCGCGTTTGCGAGGTAGCGCAAGGAAACAGACGAAAGAAATGGCCCAACCCACCCCCATACACATGTATATACATACGTCCACACACGCAAATATACATACCTACACAGCTTTCCATGGTTTACCCCAGACGCTTCACATGCCTTGATTCAATCCACTGACAGCACGTCAACCCCGGTATACCACATTGCTCCAATTCACTCTATTCCTTGCCCTCCTTTCACCCTCCTGCATGTTCAGGCCCCGATCACACAAAATCTTTTTCACTCCATCTTTCCACCTCCAATTTGGTCTCCCTCTTCTCCTCGTTCCCTCCACCTCCGACACATATATCCTCTTGGTCAATCTTTCCTCACTCATTCTCTCCATGTGACCAAACCACTTCAAAACACCCTCTTCTGCTCTCTCAACCACGCTCTTTTTATTTCCACACATCTCTCTTACCCTTACGTTACTTACTCGATCAGACCACCTCACACCACACATTGTCCTCAAACATCTCATTTCCAGCACATCCATCCTCCTGCGCACAACTCTATCCATAGTCCACGCCTCGCAACCATACAACATTGTTGGAACCACTATTCCTTCAAACATACCCATTTTTGCTTTCCGAGATAATGTTCTCGACTTCCACGCATTCTTCAAGGCTCCCAGAATTTTCTCCCCCTCCCCCACCCTATGATCCACTTCCGCTTCCATGGTTCCATCCGCTGCCAGATCCACTCCCAGATATCTAAAACACTTCACTTCCTCCAGTTTTTCTCCATTCAAACTCACCTCCCAATTGACTTGACCCTCAACCCTACTGTACCTAATAACCTTGCTCTTATTCACATTTACTCTTAACTTTCTTCTTTCACACACTTTGCCAAACTCAGTCACCAGCTTCTGTAGTTTCTCACATGAATCAGCCACCAGCGCTGTATCATCAGCGAACAACAACTGACTCACTTCCCAAGCTCTCTCATCCACAACAGACTTCATACTTGCCCCTCTTTCCAAAACTCTTGCATTCACCTCCCTAACAACCCCATCCATAAACAAATTAAACAACCATGGAGACATCACACACCCCTGCCGCAAACCTACATTCACTGAGAACCAATCACTTTCCTCTCTTCCTACACGTACACATGCCTTACATCCTCGATAAAAACTTTTCACTGCTTCTAACAACTTGCCTCCCACACCATATATTCTTAATACCTTCCACAGAGCATCTCTATCAACTCTATCATATGCCTTCTCCAGATCCATAAATGCTACATACAAATCCATTTGCTTTTCTAAGTATTTCTCACATACATTCTTCAAAGCAAACACCTGATCCACACATCCTCTACCACTTCTGAAACCACACTGCTCTTCCCCAATCTGATGCTCTGTACATGCCTTCACCCTCTCAATCAATACCCTCCCATATAATTTGCCAGGAATACTCAACAAACTTATACCTCTGTAATTTGAGCACTCACTCTTATCCCCTTTGCCTTTGTACAATGGCACTATGCACGCATTCCGCCAATCCTCAGGCACCTCACCATGAGTCATACATACATTAAATAACCTTACCAACCAGTCAACAATACAGTCACCCCCTTTTTTAATAAATTCCACTCTCATACCATCCAAACCTGCTGCCTTGCCGGCTTTCATCTTCCGCAAAGCTTTTACTACCTCTTCTCTGTTTACCAAATCATTTTCCCTAACCCTCGCACTTTGCACACCACCTCGACCAAAACACCCTATATCTGCCACTCTATCATCAAACACATTCAACAAACCTTCAAAATACTCACTCCATCTCCTTCTCACATCACCACTACTTGTTATCACCTCCCCATTTGCGCCCTTCACTGAAGTTCCCATTTGCTCCCTTGTCTTACGCACTTTATTTACCTCCTTCCAGAACATCTTTTTATTCTCCCTAAAATTTAATGATACTCTCTCACCCCAACTCTCATTTGCCCTTTTTTTCACCTCTTGCACCTTTCACTTGACCTCCTGTCTCTTTCTTTTATACGTCTCCCACTCAATTGCATTTTTTCCCTACAAAAATCCTCCAAATGCCTCTCTCTTCTCTTTCACTTATACTCTTACTTCTTCATCCCACCACTCACTACCCTTTCTAATCAACCCACCTCCCACTCTTCTCATACCACAAGCATCTTTTGCGCAATCCATCACTGATTCCCTAAATACATCCCATTCCTCCCCCACTCCCCTTACTTCCATTGTTCTCACCTTTTTCCATTCTGTACTCAGTCTCTCCTGGTACTTCCTCACACAAGTCTCCTTCCCAAGCTCACTTACTCTCACCACCCTCTTCACCCCAACATTCACTCTTCTTTTCTGAAAACCCATACAAATCTTCACCTTAGCCTCCACAAGATAATGATCAGAAATCCCTCCAGTTGCACCTCTCAGCACATTAACATCCAAAAGTCTCTCTTTCGCACACCTGTCAATTATATATATACTTATATATAAGTATATATAAGTATATATTTACAGTTTTTGAGGCTAGGGAACTCATTCCTTTACAGTATTCACATTATTCTTTAAGGATTAGAAAAGTGCATGTCAAAAACACTTTACTGATATCTTTATCTTGTACATCTTCAGCAATTTATGTGAAAATGTCAGTATATAATGCTTACTTTCATCATTGGCAGTTCCTGGTGTTCAGCACAAATGCATGATACGTGATCCAAGCTTTACCGCATCAAATGCTGCCACAAGAATGAATTAGGGCAACCATAGCAGTATGGGGAGCTGTACAAAAGCATATAGCAAACATTCCATCTCATATAAAGAAACAAGCATTTTATCTTTAAAGACAAGAACAGCAAGAGCAGTACAAGCAGCTGAGGAACAGTAACAGCACTTGGCTTTATAGCATAATGATATAAATGACAAAAGGAGCAGCATTAATGATAAAGAGGTAGAAACTTCAAGAAAAGGACTCATTAATGACACAAACAGTGAAAACAGTGAGAAAAATCTTTCAGTATTGATGATGAATGGAATAAAATTCAGCAGAATCAAACTGTCCATAATATGTACATTAAATGATGGTAAGAAAACCTATTTTACAATTTGTGTTACTCCTCAGAGGTCATTTCCTCATTACTTGAAAAAGTCAGATTATCGCAATCCGTGAGCACATATTATTTATGAACTAGTCAGTACCAAAATTACTTTCTGTGAAAAGTCCTAGCATGAACTCTGAAGTGGCAGACCATGAATGGAGAGTCTAAGGTATAAATAGTTATACCCTTGATTTGTTTGTTTAGTATGTAAAAAGAATATTCTGTTGTTCTTGACACATATAGTTTATGTGTATGATCTTTAAAAGAGTTTTTGACTGGTAGTTATGATTGACATTTAAGGCTTTAATGACTGACAATTGATACACTCTCAGCCCAAATAAACAACAAACTTGTGACTGGAATTAACCTTACACATGTAAGTTATTGTCAGCAGTGGTTGAGAGCAGATGCAAGTGACAAACTAGCAGCTTTAAGAAGTGACTGCAGGGAGACATGCTTTACTCTTCAGTACTTTTTAAGTAGTGGAATCATAAAGTAAGAGGAAATAGATTGTGAAACACAAGAACAGGAATGTTTAGATGCTTGTGCTGATATGGAAAGCATGTTTCAATGCACAGATAGAGGTAGGGAGGGACCAAACTTTATCTGACTTCTGCAGAATATTAACGGAAAACACAGAAGCCACTGCTTTCAATAACACACTGATTATGAACAGTTCATCTTGGTATGTTTAACTCTCAGTTTCTTGGAGTAGGTTTGACCTCATTCCTTTACAGTGTTCACATTATTCTTTAAAGATTAGAAAAGTGCATATCAAAAACACTTTATTGATAACTTTATCTTGTACATCTTCAGCACTTTATGTATTGAGCAGTCCATTCCATGTAACTGTCCCTGCATGACCAGGGGTAGGTTATTTCAAGACTGGACCATCATTCATTCACACACAAATTGTGAAGTCTTATTGTTAAAGTTGACTGATGTGACCTGGAATGAGACTGGTGCTTCACTTTTCACTTTCAACATGGATGACCTGGGACAGGTTGGGTTGTGGTTGGTGCTCCACTTTCCTCCACAAATTTGTTATGGGGACTTCATCTCCCAGCAGTTGACCCTAAGTGATCTTGATTAGGTTGGATAAAGGTAGCATTGCACCATTCATCTACCTTCAGCGCAACCTAAAAGCTACAAACTGGTTATTCCTCACAGCTCTGGAGTTCATTCTCTAAACTATTAAGCTGTTGCAACGCACAGTTTTTGGACTGTATTATCATTAGTTTACAAGACTGCAACATGGAGAAGCCATTTGAATGTTTATACTGCCAAAAGACCTTCACCCAAAAGTGTTCTGTAATGCAACACATGACAGTTCATACAGGAGAGAAGCCACACAAGTGTTTTCAGTGCCTAAAGACCTTTTCGCAAAGGTGTCATTTAGTACGACACATGACTGTTCATACAGGAGAAAGGCCACATGAATGTTCACAATGCCAAAAGACCTTCTCTCAGAGGGGTACATTGTTGAAGCACATGACCATTCATACTGGAGAGAAGCCATATGAATGTTCACAGTGTCAAAAGACCTTCACACAAAGGAGTACATTAGTGCAGCACATGGCCATTCACACTGGAAAGAAGCCATATGAATGTTCACAATGCCAAAAGACCTTTTCCCAGAGGAGTTACTTGGTGAAGCACATGAATATTCATACAGGAGAGAAGCCACATGTATGTTTACACTGCTTGAAGACATTCTCACAAAGGAGTAATTTAGTGACACACATGACTGTTCATACAGGAGAGAGGCCACATGTTTGTTCACAATGCCTAAAGACCTTCGCACGAAGGAGTAGTTTAGTGAACCATATGATTGTTCATTCTGAAGAGAAGCCATATGAATGTACACAGTGTCAAAAGACCTTTTCTAGGAAGGGTAACTTAGAGAGTCACATGAATTCTCATAAAAGTAGAGAAGCCACATGATTGTTCAGGTTACCAAAAGAATTTTTCCCAAAAATGTTATAGTGTGGCCCATGAAGCTTCAGACAGATGAGAAGCCATTTATGTGTTTCACTGGCCAAGGGTTCCCTTTCAATGCTGGCACATCATATGGTGAACATCACTGTGACGAGATGATATCATTCCAGCACACATCTGAGGTTCATTTGATGTCTCATTTGTCAACAAAGAAGTTAGGCAGACCCAGGAAAGAAAAACAGGAAATGGGAAATGGTGCAGAATCTGCAAAACAAACCATTGTCCGGAACTTGCCAAAACTGTCCTTCATTCATTGATAGAGGATTATGTGGCTGTTGCTGACAAATCTTCCATTTTGAATATAAGATATGGTGCCATCAGCAGAATTCTAAGCCATTCTATGGTTTGTCAAACAATGTAGCAGCTTCTTACTCAACAGACAGTGAATATAACTGCGGATCCCCCAACAAAATATGTGTAGTGTATTCATGTAGAAAGCTGCATTGTTTCCATGTAGTTTTTATGCAGTATCAGTTTACATGTATATTTCCTAAACAAAGTCCTCTTAGGTACATATACTACATCTAAAATGATTTCAATGGTAATATCTTCCTTATTATTATTTAACTATACTTTTATTAATATGGAAAAATCAGTCAATAAATGTCTGTTATTGATAATTGGCAACTGGACTGATGTACTGATAAAAAGAAAAAATATTTTTTTACTGTAAGAAATGCTGAAAGGTATTTCAACAAACAATGGTCAGTTCTGCTGCACATAGTTTCCACTACAGTGTACTATTAAGATTAGAGTGATGTTTTAGTTCATATTCTGACTTGCTTTTATTGCAAGTTTATATATGTGATAATGGCATTTCTGTTACATCAAAAAATATTGTAGATGTAATCCTGAATTGACCGTCATTTGTAATACACCAAAACCACAGACCTTTGTATGGTTACCCCGGGTGCTTCACATACCCTGATTCAGTCCATTGACAGCATGTCATCCACTGTATACCACATTCCAGATCACTCAAACCTAGGCACACCTTTCACCCTCTTGCATGTTCAGGCCCTGCACACTCAAAATATTTCATTCCATCTTTTCATGTTCAGGCCCTGCACACTCAAGATATTTCTCATTCCATCCTTTGTTCAGGCCCTGCACACTCAAAATATTTTTCATTCCATCTTTCCATTTCCAATTTGGTCTCCCCTTCTCCTTGTCTCCTCAACTTCTGACTCGTATATCCTCTTTGTCAGCCTCCTCTCACTTGTTCTTTCCACGTCTAAACCATTTCAGCACACCCTCTTCAGCTGTCTCAAACAACACTCTTCTTGTTACCACATCTTTTATTACTTATGCGATCAAACCATCTCACACCACATATTGTTCTTGAATATTAAATATGACACAATCCTTCTCTTCCTCGCATCTTCCTCAAAAGCATATGCCTCACATCCATATAACATTTTTGGAACTATTATACCTTCAAACTTGACCATTTTTACCCTCCCAGATAATGACATCTCCACACATTCCTTAAAGCTCCAAGTACTTCACCTCCTCATCCACCCAGTCACTCACTTTTGCTACCATGCTTCTGTTTGCTGCCAAGACCACTCCCAGGTATTTAAAACACTTCACTTCCTCCAAATTTTCTCCATTCAAACTCACACTCCAACTAACCCATCTCTGCCTGCTAAACCCAATAAATTTGCTTTGATTCACATTTCCTTCAACTTTTTCCTTTTGCTCACTCTCTTAAACTCTGACACCAAGTTCTGCAGTTTGTCACCAAGCTCTGTCAACAGCAAACAAAAACTGACTCACTTCCCAGCCTCCCCCCCCCCCCACAAACACACACACACACACACACACACACACACACACACAAACAAACAAACAAACACACACACTCACTCACACATCCCTGGAGATGGTATATTCACCCCTTTTTCTGAGACCCTTGCATTTACCTCCCTCACTAACCCATTTTTAAACAAATTAAGCAGCCATGGTGACATCACACACCCTTGTTGAAGTGTTGAAGACTAACCTTTACATGAAATCCCTCACTCTCCTCTCTTTCTACTTGCACAAAAGCCTTACACTCTTGATAAAAACTTCTTCGTGCTTTTAGAAGCTTTCCTCCCACACCATACATTCATAAGACCTTCCTGCTTTTTCCAGATCCATAACTGCAACATACAAATCATTCTATTTCTCCTAAGTATTTCTCTCTTGATCTGCACTCTCATTACCACTCCTGAGACCATACTGCTCCTCCCCAAGCTGATGCTTTGTACATGCATTCACCCTCTCATGCAACTTACCAGGAACACTCGACAAACTCATACCTCTCTAGTTTAAACACTCACCTTTGCCTCCTTTGCCTTATACAGCAGCACTAAGTATGCATTCTATCAATCCTCAGGTACCTCACCATGATCCATACATACAGTGAAAATCCTAACCAACCAATCAACAACACAGTCACCCCCTTGCTCAAGAAATTCAGCTGCAATTCCATCCACTCTGGCTGCCTTGCCACACTGCAACTTATGTAAGACTTTCACCACCTCTTCTATCTTTACCAAACCACTTTCAATGACTCTTTCACTTTGCATACCTCCTGGACACAAACACCATACATCTGCCACTATATCATCAAACACATTCAACAGTCCTTCAAAATACTCTCTCCATCTCCTCCTCACTACCTGTTACCAATTCCCCATTTGCCCACTTCTCTGATATTCCAATTTTTTCTCTCTGTTTTTTTCACACTTTCAAACTCCTTCTAAAACATCTCATTCTCCCTGAAGTTTACTGAAACTTGTTCACCTCAACTCTCATTTGCCCTCTTTTTCAACCCCTGCACCTTGCTTTTGAACTCCTGGCACTTTTTCATGTATGTCTACTCATGTGCACTCCTTCCCAGTAAGTACCACTCAGACAAGTCTCTTTTCTCTGTCACTTGCAACTTCTTTATCCCTCCACGTACTACCTTTTCTCTCCTGCACACCTCCCAACTTCCTCATGTCACACTATTCTCTCACACATGCCAGTGTTGCTTCCCTAATTACCTCCCAATCCTCTCTCATTCCCCTATTTTCATTTACTCTCACCTTTTGTCACTCTACACTCAATGTCTTCCAGTATTTCATCACACAATTCTTATCAAGGCTCGCCAAATTTCACCTCTCCTCACCATACTGTTTCCTCATTTTCACAAACTCCTACAAATCTTCACTCTCACTTCCACCCAAATGTTATTATTCTTACATATATCCACCGATGTCTGAAAATTCCCAGTGTTTTTGCATTTATAAACAACTTTTTCTGTTTGTTTACAATCAACTATAGAAACTTGTGCTCTAATTCTCTTCTAAATCTAAATCTCTCAAGTTTAGTTCCACTACTGTGATTGGTTAATTATTGAAAGTTATCTGATATGTCAATAGTTAAGTGAAATATGTGACTACCTTAAAATGCATTATGTTGAATATATATTTCTTTCTATGATTTCATCTTTGGGGACATGAAAGAAACACTACTACCCAGGTATCGCCTGTATGTTTTAGAAGTTGAGGACAGGTCACCTGAAATACTTGAGGTTACACCAAGTATTTCATGTCACCTTTCCCCACTTGGACAGGAATATGATATACTTCATCATATCAGGTCACCTGCCCCCTTCTTAATCAGTAATCTTTTAATTGTCTGACCAGTGAGTCATGTCCCCTCTCTGGTCTGCCTATGGTGGGTGACTTTGTCTCGTTATCCCTGAGGATGTGTTTGAATAAATATGAAAGCTTGAAATAACCTGTTTCATCTTTCCTGCAAGATGTAAGAGTACTTATGTAAACATGTATATATTTGCTTATGTTTATTAATTTATTATGTATTATACTTGATTGCCAATTCCCGTACCAGAGGTAATGCTACGAAACAGATGAAGAATGGCCCATCCACTCATATACACAAATATATACATAAACGCCCACACAAACACACACATGTAAATTTTTTAATTTTTTTTTTATTTTGCTTTGTCGCTGTCTCCTGCGTTAGTGAGATAACGCAAGGAAACAGATGAAAGAATGGCCCAACCCACCCACATACACATGTATATACATACACGTCCACACACGCAAATATACATACCTATACATCTCCATGTACACATATATATACACACACAGACATATACATATACACACATGTACATAATTCATAGTCTGCCTTTATTTATTCCCATCGCCACCTCGCCACAAATGGAATAACAACCCCCTCCCCCCTCATGTGTGCGAGGAAGTGCTAGGAAAAGACAACAAAGGCCCCATTCGTTCACACTCAGTCTCTAGCTGTCATGTAATAATGCAACGAAACCACAGCTCCCTTTCCACATCCAGGCCCCACAGAACTTTCCATGGTTTACCCCAGACGCTTCTCATGCCCTGGTTCAATCCATTGACAGCATGTTGACCCCAGTATACCACATCGTTCCAATTCACTCTATTCCTGGCATGCCTTTCACCCTCCTGCATGTTCAGGCCCCGATCACTCAAAATCTTTTTCACTCCATCTTTCCACCTCCAATTTCATCTCCCACTTCCCCACATTCCCTCCACCTCTGACACATATATCCTCTTGGTCAATCTTTCCTCACTCATTCTCTCCATGTGACCGAACCATTTCAAAACACCCTCTTCTGCTCTCTCAACCACACTCTTTTTATTTCCACACATCTCTCTTACCCTTACATTACTTACTCGATCAGACCACCTCACACCACATATTGTCCTCAAACATCTCATTTGAAGTAATCCACCCTCCTGCACACAACTCTATCCTTAGCCCATGCCTCGCAACCATACAACAGTGTTGGAACCACTATTCCTTCAAACATACCCATTTTT
Organism: Panulirus ornatus; assembly: GCF_036320965.1. Classification (NCBI taxonomy): domain Eukaryota; kingdom Metazoa; phylum Arthropoda; class Malacostraca; order Decapoda; family Palinuridae; genus Panulirus; species Panulirus ornatus. Next base: position 4,932,000 of record NC_092285.1, read on the forward strand.
GCTTTCCGAGATAATGTTCTTGACTTCCACACATTCTTCAAGGCTCCTAGAATTTTCGCCCCCTCCCCCCCCTATGATTCACTTCTGCTTCCATGGTTCCATCCGCTGCCAGGTCCACTCCCAGATATCTAAAACACCTTAATTCCTCCAGTTTTTCTCCATTCAAACTTACCTCCCAACTGACTTGAGCCTCAACACTACTGTACCTAATAACCTTGCTCTTATTCACATTTACTCTTAACTTTCTACTTTCACACACTTTGCCAAACTCAGTCACCAGCTTCTGCAGTTTCTCACATGAATCAGCCACCAGCGCTGTATCATTAGCGAACAACAACTGACTCACTTCCCAAGCTCTCTTATCCACAACAAACTACATACTTGCCCCTCTTTCCAAAGCTCTTGCATTCACCTCCCTAACAACCCCATCCATAAACAAATTAAACAACAACGGAGACATCACACACCCCTGCCACAAACCTACATTCACTGAGAACCAATTACTTTCCTCTCTTCCTACACGTACACATGCCTTACATCCTTGATAAAAGCTTTTCACTGCTTCTAACAATTTGCCTCCCACACCATATACTCTTAATACCTTCCACAGACAATCTCTATCAACTCTATCATAAGCCTTCTCCAGATCCATAAATGCTACATACAAATCCAATTGCTTTTCTAAGGTCTTCTCACATACATTCTTCAAAGCAAACACCTGATCCACACATCCTCTACCACTTCTGAAACCGCACTGCTCTTCCCCAATCTGATGCTCTGTACATGCCTTCACCCTCTCAATCAATACCCTCCCATATAATTTACCAGGAATACTCAACAAACTTATACCTCTGTAATTTGAGCACTCACTTTTATCCCCTTTGCCTTTGTACAATGGCACTATGCAAGCATTCCGCCAATCCTCAGGCACCTCACCATGAGTTATACATACATTGAATAACCTTACCAACCAGTCAACAATACAGTCACCCCCTTTTTTAATAAATTCCACTGCAATACCATCCAAACCTGCTGCCTTGCCGGCTTTCATCTTCCGCAAAGCTTTTACTACCTCTTCCCTGTTTACCAAATCATTTTCCCTAACCCTCTCACTTTGCACACCACCTCGACCAAAACACCCTATATCTGCCACTCTATCATCAAACACATTCAACAAACCTTCAAAATACTCACTCCATCTCCTTCTCACGTCACCACTACTTGTTATCACCTCCCATTAGCCCCCTTCACTGAAGTTCCCATTTGCTCCCTAGTCTCATGCACTTTATTTACCTCCTTCCAAAAATCTTTGTATTCTCCCGAAAATTAATGATACTCTTTCACTCCAACTCTCATTTGCCCTCTTTTTTACCTCTTGCACCTTTCTCTTGACCTCCTGCCTCTTTCTTTTATACATCTCCTGCTCATTTGCATTTTTTCCCCGCAAAAATCGTCCAAATGCCTACCTCTTTTCTCTTTCACTAATAATCTTACTTCTTCATCCCACCACTCACTACCCTTTCTAATCAACCCACCTCCCACGCTTCTCATGCCACAAGCATCTTTTGCGCAAGACATCACTGCTTCCCTAAATACATCCCATTCCTCCCCCACTCCCCTTACCTCCTTTGTGCTCACCTTTTTCCATTCTGTACTCAGTCTCTCCTGGTACTTCCTCACACAAGTCTCCTTCCAAAGCTCACTTACTCTCACCACTCTCTTCACCCCAACATTCTCTCTTCTTTTCTGAAAACCCCTACAAATCTTCACCTTTGCCTCCACAAGATAATGATCAGACATCCCTCCAGTTGCACCTCTCAGCACATTAACATCCAAAAGTCTCTCTTTCGCGCACCTATCAATTAACACGTAATCCAATAACTCTCTCTGGCCATCTCTCCTACTTACATACGTATACTTATGTATATCTCGCTTTTTAACCCAGGTATTTCCAATCACCAGTCCTTTTTCAGCATGTAAATCTACAAGCTCTTCACTATTTCCATTTACAACACTGAACACCCCATGTATACCAATTATTCCCTCAACTGCCACATTACTCACATTTGCATTCAAATCACTCATCACTATAACCCAGTCTTGTGCATCAAAACCACTAACACACTCATTCAGCTGCTCCCAAAACACTTGCCTCTCATGATCTTTCTTCTCATGCCCAGGTGCATATGCACCAATAATCACCTATCTCTCTCCATCAACTTTCAGTTTTACCCATATCAATCTAGAATTTACTTTCTTACACTCTATCACATACTCCCATAACTCCTGTTTCAGGAGTAGTGCTACTCCTTCCCTTGCTCTTGACCTCTCACTAACCCCTGACTTTACTCCCAAGACATTCCCAAACCACTCTTCCCCTTAACCCTTGAGCTTCGTTTCACTTGGAGCCAAAACATCCAGGTTCCTTTCCTCAAACATACTACCTATCTCTCCTTTTTTCTCATCTTGATTACATCCACACACATTTAGACACCCCAATCTGAGCCTTTGAGGAGGATGAGCACTCCCCACGTGACTCCTTCTGTTTCCCATTTTAGAAAGTTAAATTACAAGGAGGGGAAGGTTTCTGGCTCTCCCCTATCCCCAGGGAACATATAAACATATATATATATTTATATATTTTGCTTTATCTCTGTCTCCCATGTTAGCGAGGTAGCACAAGGAAACAGACGAAAGAATGGCCCAACCCACACACATACACATGTATATACATACACGTACACACATGCAAATATACATACCTATACATCTCAAGGTATACATATATATACACACACAGACATATACATATATACACATGTACATAATTCATACTGTCAGCCTTTATTCATTCCCATCGCCACCCCGCCACACATACAATAAAAACACCCTCCCCCTCATGTGTGCGAGGTAGCGCTAGGAAAAGACAACAAAGGCCACATTCGTTCACAGTCAGTCTCTAGCTGTCATGTAATAATGCACTGAAACCACAGCTCCCTTTCCACATCCAGGCCCCACAGAACTTTCCATGGTTTATCCCAGATGTTTCACATGCCCTGGTTCAATCCATTGACAGACATCGACCCCGGTATACCATATCATTCCAATTCACTGTATTCCTTGCTTGCCTTTCACCCTCCTGCATGTTCAGGCCCTGATCACTCAAAATCTTTTCACTCCATCTTTCCACCTCCAATTTGGTCTCCCAATTCTCCTCATTCCCTCCACCTCTGACACATATATCATCTTGGTTCATTTTTCCTCACTCATTCTCTCCATGTCACCAAACCATTTCAAAACACCCTCTTCTGCTCTCTCAAGCACACTCTTTTTATTACCACACATCTCTCTTACCCTATTATTACTTACTCAATCAAACCACCTCACACCACATATTGTCCTCAAACATCTCATTTCCAACACATCCACCCTCCTCCGCACAACTCTATCTATAGCCCACGCCTCGCAACCATATAACATTGTTGGAACCACTATTCCTTCAAACATACCCATTTTTGCTTTCCGAGATAATGTTCTTGACTTCCACACATTCTTCAACGCTCCCACAAGTTTCGCCCCCTCCCCCACCCTATGATTCACTTCTGCTTCCATGGTTCCATCCGCTGCCAAATCCACTCCCAGCTATTTAAAACACTTCACTTCCTCCAGTTTTTCTCCATTCAAACCTACCTCGCAATTAACTTGTCCCTCAACTCTACTGTACCTAATAACCTTGCTCTTATTCACATTTACTCTCAGCTTTCTTCTTTCACACACTTTACCAAACTCAGTCACCAGCTTCTGCAGTTTCTCACACGAATCAAACACACGTATAATCAGCTAACACCAACTGACATACTTCCCAAGCTCTCTCATCCACAACAGACTGCATACTTGCCCCTCTTTCCAAAATTCTTGCATTCCCCTCCCTAACAACCCCATCCATAAAGAAATCAAACAACCATGGAGACATCACACACCCCTGCCGCAAACCTACATTCACTGAGAACCAATCACTTTCCTCTCTTCCTACACGTACACATGCCTTACATCCTCGATAAAAACTTTTCACTGCTTCTAACAACTTACCTCCCACACCATACATTCTTAATACCTTCCACAGAGCATCTCTATCAACTCTTATCATATGCCTTCTCCAGATCCATAAATGCTACATACAAATCTATTTGCTTTCCTAAGTATTTTTCACATACATTCCTCAAAGCAAACACCTGATCCACACATCCTCTACCACTTCTGAAACCACACTGGTCTATCCCAATCTGATGCTCTGTACATGCCTTCAATCTCTCAATCAACACCTCACATATAATTTCCAGGAATACACAACTTATACCTCTGTAATTTGAGCGCTCACTTTTATCCCCTTTGCCTTTGTACAATGGCTCTGTGAAGGCATTCCGCCAATCCTCAGGCACCTCACCATGAGTCATACATACATTAAATAACCTTACCAACTAGTCAACAATACTGTCACCACCTTTTCTGATAAATTCCAATGCAATACCATCCAAACCCGCTGCCTTGCCGGCTTTCATGTTCTGCAAAGCTTTTACTACCTCTTCCCTGTTTACCAAATCATTCTCCCTAACCCTCTCACTTTGCACACCACCTCGACCAAAGCACCACATATCTGCCACTCTATCATCAAACACATTCAACAAACCTTCAAAATACTCACTCCACCTCCTTCTCACATCACCACTACTTGTTATCACCTCCCCATTAGCCCCTTTCACTGAAGTTCCCATTGATTCCCTTGTCTTATGCACTTTCTTTACATCCCTCCAAAACATCTTTTTATTCTCCCTAAACTTTAATGATACTCTCTCACTCCAACTCTCATTTGCCCTCTTTTTCACCTCTTCCACCATTCTCTTGACCTCCTGCCTCCTTCTTTTATACATCTCCCACTCATTTACATTATTTCCCTGCAAAAATCGTCCAAATGCCTCTCTCTTCTCTTTCACTAAAAATCTTACTTCTACGCCCCACCACTCACTACCATTTCTAATCTGCCCACCTCCCACGCTTCTAATGCCACAAGCATCTTTTGCGCAAGGCATCACTGCTTCCCTAAATACACCCCATTCCTTCCCCACTCCCCTTATGTCATTTGTTATCACCTATTTCCATTCTGTACTCATTCTCTCCTGGTACTTCCTCACACAAGTCTCCTTCCCAAACTCACTTACTCTCACCATTCTCTTCAACCTAACATTCTTTCTTCTTTTCTGAAAACCTCTCCAAATCTCCATCTTCGCCACAAGATAATGATCAGAAATCCCTCCAGTTGCACCTCTCAGCACATTAACATCCAAAAGTCTCTCTCTCGTGCGCCAATCAATTAACACATAATCCAATAACGCCCTCTAGCCATCTCTCCTACTTACATACTTATACTTATGTATATCTCTCTTTTTAAACTAGGTATTCCCAATCACCAGTCCTTTTTCAGCACATAAATCTACAAGCTCTTCACCATTTCCATTTACAACACTGAACGCCCCATATACACCAATTATTCCCTCAGCTGCCACATTACTCACTTTTGCATTCAAATCACCCATCACTATAACCCGGTCTCGTGCATAAAAACTACTAACACACTCACTCAGCTGCTCCCAAAACACTTGCCTCTCATGATCTTTCTTTCTCATGCCCAGGTGTATATGCACCAATAATCACCCATCTCTCTCCATCCACTTTCAGTTTTCCCCATATCAATCTAGAGTTTACTTTCTTACACTCTATCACATACTCCCACCACTCCTGTTTCAGGAGTAGTGCTACTCCTTCCCTTGCTCTTATCCTCTCACTCTCTCTCTCTCTCTCTCTCTCTCTCTCTCTCTCTCTATATATATATATATATATATATATATATATATATATATATATATATATATATATATATATATATTATTTATTCATTCATCTATCTTGCTTTGTTGCTGTCTTCAGCATTAGCGAGGCAGCGCAAGGAAAGAAACGAAAGAGTGGCCTAACCCACCCACATACACATGTATATACATACACATCCACACATGCAAATAATCATACCAATACATCTCAACATATGCATATATATACACACAGACATATACATATATACACATGTACATAATTCATACTTTCTGCCTTTATTCATTCCCACTGCCACCCCGCCACACATGAAATAACAACCACCTTCCCCCGCATGTGCGCAAGATAGCGCTAGGAAAAGACAACAAATGCCACATTCGTTCACACTCAGTCTCTACTTATCATGTATAATGCACTGAAACCACAGCTCCCTATCCACATCCAGGCCCCACAGAACTTTCAATGGTCTACCCCAGAGGCTTCACATGCACTGGTTCATTCTATTGACAGCACATAGACCCTGGTATACCACATCGTTCCAATTCACTCTATTCCGTGCATTCTTTCCATGTGACCACAACATTTCAAAACACCCTCATCTGCTCTCTCAACCACACTCTTTTTATTACCTTACATCTCTCTTACCCTATTATTACTTACTCGATCAAACCACCTCACACCACACATTGTCCTCAAACATCTCATTTCCAGCACATCCACCCTCCTGCGCACAACTCTATCCATAGCCCACGCCTCGCAACCATACAACATTGTTCGAACCACTATTCCTTCAAAAATACCCATTTTTGTTTTCCGAGATGATTTTCTCAACTTCCACACATTCTTCAAGGCTCCCAGGATTTTCACCCCCTCCCCCACCCTATGATTCACTTCCGCTTCCATGGTTCCATCCGCTGTCAGATCCACTCCCAGATATCTAAAACACTTTACTTCCTCCAGTTTTTCTCCATTCAAACTTACCTCCCAATTGACTTGACCCTCAACCCTACTGTACCTAATAACCTTGCTCTTATTCACATTTACTCTTAACTTTCTTCTTTCACACACTTTACCAAACTCAGTCACCAGCTTCTGCAGTTTCTCACATGAATCAGCCAACAGCGCTGTGTCACCAGCGAACAACAACTGACTCACTTTCCAAGCTCTCTCATCCACAACAGACTTCATACTTGCCCCTCTTTCCAAAACTCTTGCATTCACCTCCCTAACGACCCCATCCATAAATAAATTAAACAACCATGGAGACATCACACACCCCTGCCGCAAACCTACGTTCACTGAGAATCAATCACTTTCCTCTCTTCCTACACGTACACATGCCTTACATCCTCGATAAAAACTTTTCACTGCTTCTAACAACTTGCCTCCCACACCATATATTCTTAATACCTTCCACATAGCATCTCTATCAACTCTATTATATGCCTTCTCCAGA